>NC_134493.1:28901061-29106061 GCF_040206685.1 Ascaphus truei | reverse complement strand
GTGAAGCGCCGGGGGGGGGGTGAAGCGCCGGGGGGGGGGGGTGAAGCGCCGGGGCGGGGGGTGAAGGGCATGGCCGGGGGGGGGGGGGTGAAGGGCATGGCCGGGGGGGGGGGGTGAAGGGCATGGCCGGGGGGGGGGGGTGAAGGGCATGGCCGGGGGGGGGGTGAAGGGCATGGCCGGGGGGGGGGGTGAAGGGCATGGCCGGGGGGGGGGGGTGAAGAGCATGGCCGGGGGGGGGGGGGTGAAGGGCATGGCCGGGGGGGGGGGGGTGAAGGGCATGGCCGGGGGGGGGGGTGAAGGGCATGGCCGGGGGGGGGGGTGAAGGGCATGGCCGGGGGGGGGGGGTGAAGAGCATGGCCGGGGGGGGGGGGTGAAGGGCATGGCCGGGGGGGGGGGGGTGAAGGGCATGGCCGGGGGGGGGGGGTGAAGGGCATGGCCGGAGGGGGGGGTGAAGGGCATGGCCAGGGGGGGGGTGAAGGGCATGGCCAGGGGGGGGGGTGAAGGGCATGGCCAGGGGGGTTGGGGGTGAAGGGCATGGCCAGGGGGGGGGGTGAAGGGCATGGCCAGGGGGGTTGGGGGTGAAGGGCATGGCTGGGGGGGGGGTGAAGGGCTGGGGGGGGGTGAAGGGCATGGCCGGGGGGGTTGGGGGTGAAGGGCATGGCTGGGGGGGGGGGTGAAGGGCCGGGGGGGGGGGGGTGAAGGGCATGGCCGGGGGGGGGGGTGAAGGGCATGGCCAGGGGGGGGGGTGAAGGGCATGGCCGGGGGGGGGGGGGTGAAGGGCATGGCCAGGGGGGGGGGGGGTGAAGGGCATGGCCAGGGGGGGGTGAAGGGCATGGCCAGGGGGGGGGTGAAGGGCATGGCCAGGGGGGGGGGGTGAAGGGCATGGCCAGGGGGGGGGGGGTGAAGGGCATGGCCAGGGGGGTTGGGGGTGAAGGGCATGGCCAGGGGGGTTGGGGGTGAAGGGCATGGCCAGGGGGTGGGGTGAAGGGCATGGCCAGGGGGGGGGGTGAAGGGCATGGCCAGGGAGGGGGGTGAAGGGCCTGGGCGGGGGGGGTGAAGGGCTGGGCGGGGGGGGTGAAGGGCCGGGGGGGGGTGAAGGGCCGGGCCGGGTGAAGCGCCGGGGGGGGGTGAAGCGCCGGGGGGGGGGGTGAAGCGCCGGGGGGGGGGGGTGAAGTGCCGGGCCGGGGTGAAAGATCCCTTCCCCTGCGGTAACTTACCTCGCACCGGGCCGCGCTCCTACTCGGGTTCCTCGGCGGTCTCCGTTCCCCCCGGCGAGGCGGAGCTGAGACGCTCAGGTCAGGAGGTGGTGTGGGCCGTGGCCCGTGCAGAGAGAGCCGGAGCAGCGCGCGCGGAGATGGTGAGCTGGGGGCGCGGCCTCTAGGCCTGAAGGTGCGAGCGTGCTTTGGGGGGGGGAGAGGGTGAGCACCGGGGGAGAGGGAGCACCGGGAGAGAGGGTGAGCACCGGGAGAGAGGGTGAGCACCGGGAGAGAGGGTGAGCACCGGGGAGAGGGAGCACCGGGAGAGAGGGTGAGCACCGGGGGAGAGGGAGCACCGGGGGAGAGGGTGAGCACCGGGGGAGAGGGAGCACCGGGGGAGAGGGTGAGCACCGGGGGAGAGGGTGAGCACCGGGAGAGAGGGTGATGTTGAGGTCCCGCGGAGTGGTGATAGGGGGAGGTTCGGTTGTTGCGGGCCAGCCGCGGGGGGGGGGGGTCAAGGCCGGGCAGCCGTTAAGGAGGGTGGAGTGTTTGTGTGTTGAGGAGGGTGGAGTGGGTGTGTGTGTGTGTGTGTGTGTGTGTGTGTGTGTGTGTGTGTGTGTGTGCGCGCGTTGAGGAGGGTGGAGTGAGTGTGTGTGAGTGTGTGTGCGCGAGTTGAGGAGTGTGTGTGTGTGTGTGTGTGTGTGTGTGTGTGTGTGTGTGTGTGTGTGTGTGCGCGTTGAGGAGGGTGGAGTGAGTGTGTGTTTTTTTGGCCCGTCACTCCGCCTCAGGCCAATGAGAGGTGTGCGGGGGCGGGCGGCCCAAGGGACCAATGAGATTTCCCCTAGGGACACCGGACATCCAGCAGGCAGGCAGGCAGGCAGGCATACAGTGCTTTCACTAATATAGTATAAGATACTGTTTAGGGATGTAGCAACATTATATGTATCTCAGGGTTCATGTCACTGAACCTAGCTGTGTAACTTCTGTGACTGAGGTGGGGTTGGATCCTCTCAGTATTATTATTATTATTTTCACTAATAAATGACATATTCCTAATCCCTGGTGCGCATTGTGTGCACTTTTTTCTTCCAGTATGTAGTTAAATACTTCAATAATAATATTCTCATGAGTAAGGGTCATTTAGTTAAACCCTTTGGCTAAAGCGTTATAAGCCTGCAGCCACGTCACGGCATAACCAAATTTGCAGGTCGTCTTACATTCTATGCCCAGTTATTATGGTTGGGACAATCTTTGTACTGTTCATTGTGCTGGCTAGCACTACGTACTAGTCCCTTGCCCTATTAGGGTATGTTATCATTGCTCACCATCATTTTGGAGTGTTCCTTACGGAAGAATTATTACAATATCATTGGGACTTATATGTTTTGATGCACCGGTTACCCACTTTTTTCCTTTTGACATACATATATATGTATAGGATGTGGTGGGTTTTGGAGTTCTGAGCTTGCTGGGATTGTGTGTTTGTTAATTTCAATTTTCAATTGGCATCAGCTGTTTGGAGGTTAGGGGCCCCTCCTCCCAGGGTTTAAGCTCCCCCCTCCCCACTTTTTAAAGTAGCAGGGTTTTTCCTTTTGCTGTATGGACAGGCCCACTGCTGTCACTCCCCCTCTAACAGAGGTAAAAGACACGTTTCACAGGTTAGTGTTAGGATCTGCACATTTGGTTATGCCGTGACGTGGCTGCAGGCTTATAACGCTTCGGCCAAAGGGTTTAACTAAATGACCCTTACTCATGAGAATATTATTATTGAAGTATTTAACTATATACTATTTACTATGTATTTTGTCACATTTGATGTAGCGTTGGCCTTTTCTGTCTTGTTACATACATTTGGCCACGCTCAGCAGCACTCCTTTTGACATAAATATATATGTATATGATGTGGTGGATTTTGTGGTTCTGAGCTTGCTGGGATTGTGTGTTTGTTAAAAGTAAAGCAGGCCTCACACACAACTCTGATTTGATGTGAGGATTTTGTATTGTGTCTGCCCTCCGTGCCCTATAATCCTCAGTAATACCAATAGGAGACAGCCATTGCAGTTACAGATTTACAAAGTAACAGGATTGGGTACAAATCGAAATATGAAAACAAAATACCGGCATACCTCGCTTTAAGGACACTCACTTTAAGTACACTCGCGAGTAAGTACATATCGCCCAATAGGCAAACGGCAGCTCGCGCATGCGCCTGTCAGCACGTCCTGAACAGCAATACCGGCTCCCTACCTGTACCGAAGCTGTGCGCAAGCGGGGAGACTATAGAGCCTGTTACACATGCGTTATTTACATCAGTTATGCACGTATATGATGATTGCAGTACAGTACATGCATCGATAAGTGGGAAAAAGTAGTACTTCACTTTAAGTACATTTTCGCTTTACATACATGCTCCGGTCCCATTGCGTATGTTAATGCGGGGTATGCCTGTATGCATAATATATTCAAGAAGAAGAATTAAGGAAGGAAGGCTTACTCTCTAAACATATTGTTCTGTTATGTAAATGCTCATTGTATTGTGCCGATGATTACCACATTTTATCAACATCGTACCCCGAGTTGCATGTCTCCAGTTGTCCATCTTCCTCGTCTCCCAGATACAATCTAAAGTACCAATGTACAGTACTGTTGGAGGCAGGACCGGCTGCTCCAAAAGAAGGCAATAAAACATATTGCCTCAGATTAAATGTGTGTGATGAAAGATCACAATTTTTCTCCAAAATGAGAAGAATCCTTTAAAGGGTTTAAGCCTAAAGTTCTAGAATAATGGGAGGGTGGGGGGGGGGGAGAGAATGGGAAGGTGAGAGAATGGGAGGGTGGGGGGGGGGGGGAGAGAATGGGAAGGTGACTATCGCATCAGCCTAGTATACAAATTGATGAGTAATAACAAAGGTGCAAAGGGGGATAGGAGTAGTTATCAAATGGGAAAAAAGAAACACCCTTTAACAAGCACTCATTGTAATAAATGGTATGATGAATTGAAGTTAATAAGTTATACTTTATTATAATAATTAAGATAAATGGTGATAAATATAAACTAATACTAATAATAAACAACAATGACCTAACATATAAAACAAACCAAAAAACACTGAACATAAACTGGAACGGAGGGGAATTCACTAGCAAATAATGACTTGATAGTAGTGAGATAGCTCACAGTTGCTTATAGGAGAGCTCCCAGGTCCAGCACTATAAAATTAAATTAAAAACCTGTACTGTTTAGACGGGTAGCAAGAAACTGATCGTCATGATGATTAGATGTAAATAATGTAGATGCTCCTACAAAAGCCAGCACAAGATAATACCAGACTAAAGTGTAAATTTAACACATTCACTGATCCCTAGGTACACAGTTAATCTTATAGCACCTAGAATAGTAATCACAAAATAGCAACAATGGCTAATAGTAAATCAATTACTAGATACACATCAATATAATGCATCTCTGTACAGGAAGCAATATTTTGTGATTACTATTCTAGGTGCTTTAAGATCAACTGTGTAACTCTTTTTTCCCATTTCATAACTAGTAAAGTTCTAGTAAAGGGATAGAGCGTGAACTGCTTGATGTTTTGTAATTTAGGGTGGTGATGCTGTAAATTAATAGTTCTAATTTAATTTAGACATTCTGCATCATCTCTGCAACATTAAAAGACCGTTTCAGTTTCTATTGAACATAAGTTAGAAAACGTAATTAACAAAAAAAGATTTACTAAATCTTTGTTATTATAAATGAAATATATTAATTCTAGATTGCATTTAAATTCTTTATTTGTATTTCGTTAAACATTCTTTTATCCCTCTGATCGTGCTTTAGGTTTGTCAGCGTCAATGCAGTCCATGTGTCTGTCCATCATTACTCCGGCGCACACTGCAGTCTGGAGGAAGCAGATATTTCAACAGCTCAATGAACGCTCAAAACGAGAACTGGACAATTTCCGTCACTACGAACAAGCGGTTGAGCAGGTACGAGGAAATGCGTCCGGCTCCTCATTACTTGTACTTAAGAACGCCCACAGCCCAGGCACCCCAATTATTTACCGTTGGGTGGTCAACTTCTTGGAATTTGGTTATAGAAGCAAAATCTGCCGAACCGTACACCCTTCCTGGTCTGTTGGGCCTGTGTCTGACATTCTGCCAGTTCATTCCATCGGTTTTATGTTTTTGTTTGCATACTGCTGCGGCCAGCTTCAGTCTCACACTTACCCGTCTTGTCCCGCGGCTTTTTTCGGGCTGGCGCCGAACTTGGCCGCGCGCCAGCCGCATCTTCCCCGCATCCTTCCCCTCGTTCCCCTGCCCTCGAGACCTCTGCCTCTGCTTCTCCGGGTCCCCCTCGGCTTCCTACATCCCCCCTTACCCCGCCACCACCTTCGGGGAACCCTGGGCACGCGCGCACGCACCCTGGCACGCGTGACCGCGCATCAGTGACGCGCAGCACGCGTCGGCAAAAAAAAACAGCCGCGTCTGCCCGCACATTGCGGTGGTGGCCGCAGAAGACTCAGCTCGGCCGCCACTGTACCTCCTATTTCCGCTGGGATCATGCCTATAGTGCACGCAGCCTTCGGATAAATAATGTTCAAAGTCAGGGCCAATAAAATTAGTGTATTTGTATCTCTGTGTCTCCATGTAGAACAGATAAAACCACTTTAACTAGAACAAATCTCTATAAGACACAATTTTAAAAGATGGTACAGAATAGACAAATCCCTTAAAGTGGAAGTTTCGATTTATTTATAAAATGTGTTATACAGAAAGTAATACATTGAGAGTTACCTCTCGTTTTCAAGTATGTCCTGGGCACAGAGTTATGATGACAGATACATGGTTACAAATAATAATAATAGCATGTTCTTGTATAGCGCTGCTAGTTTTACGTAGCACTTTACAGAGACATTTTGCAGACACAGTCCCTGCCTCGTGGAGCTTACAATCTATATTTTTGGTGCCTGAGGCACAGGGAGATAAAGTGACTGTGCCAAGGTCACAAGGAGCCGACCCCGGGAATTGAACCAGGCTCCCCTGCTTCAAACTTTCAGGGCCAGTCAGTGTCTTTACTCACTGAGCCGCTCCCTCTCCTTGTGTACATAGTTACATTATTAAGTGAGCAGGGTTATACATTATATACAAGACATTGCATGCACAGTTAGAGATAATATATATTATAGGCGTATGTAACAATTACAGACCAGATTAAAATGTGAGACAGCTTTGGTTTTGAAAGAACTTAGACTGGTGGTGGCTGTGAGAGTCTGGTTTGTACTCCCTCATATTGTCACACTTTTTAATCATTGTTTTAAATAGTTTGTTCTTCTCTGGTTGAAGCTTTGCTTTGGGGGATTTTGTTCTTCTCTGGTTGAAGCTTTGCTTTGGGGGATTTTGTTCTTCTCTGGTTGAAGCTTTGCTTTTGGGGATTTTTTCCTCTCTACAGTCTGTGTGGGTGAAAACAGCGACCTTGCAGTGGTGGAGAGACTGGAAACCTCACAAGTGGATTGACGTCCGTGTGGCTCTTGAGCAGTTTACAGGAATCGATGGATCCGGAGACAGCATTCTGTTTATTTACTACACGTACTACGAGGAGAAGAAGGTACGTTTCAGAGCGAGGCTGGCCCTGAGCTCCAACACAAGCAGGGATATAATGCACTTACTAATAATAATAATAATAATTTACAGGCATATCTACTACGTGTTTCTCGACAGCAAGACACGTTCCTTTGCTTGAAGGTGCCTTGCAGTCTATTTACTTGAATAGCTATAATGGACCTTCCAGCACCAGAAGGTGTCTCATGGGATAGCTCATCTTAGTAAATATGGGCCCAAAACAGACTGGTAAATGATTAATAGTTGGGGGGAAGAATGACATATGATACTTTAATACACATATCAATATATTGGTAATAATAATAATAGCATGTTCTTGTATAGCGCTGCTAGTGTTAAGTAGCAATGTAGAGACATTTTGTAGGCACAGTCCCTGTACCGTGGAGCTTACAATCTATGTTTTTGGCGCCTGAGGCACAGGGAGATAAAGTGACTGTGCCAAGGTGACAAGGAGCCGACACCGGGAGTTGCTCAGTGCCAGTCAGTGTCATTACTCACTGAGACGCTCCTTCTCCCTGGAGAAGGTAATTCCTTGGGGATGATGTTGGGAAAAGAGAATTGGTCATACATGTATAGAAAACAAATACACAAACCCTGCGCTGCTTCCCCATGTTGACTTGCAATTTATTACTGGAATGATATATTTATATTAATATTAATTAGTAAAAGAGTCGTTTCGTTGTATCTTTTGATCAAAAAACGAGTTAACCATGTCAAGGTAAACTCAATTTTTGCAGGTACCTACAATAAAACGTTAGATTTCTCGTTATATTGTGGACTGGACTTCTCTCAGTATTAAGGGGAAAAGGCAACAAGCAAAGACTGAACAACAAGGAAACAAGAAATATGTCAAAGTGTTTGATGGGTCAAATGAATGAAGCATTTGTGCTATCTGTGGTTTATAGTGTAATGAAAAATGGCAGAAACGATTAAAAAAATTACAAATTGTAAGTGCTCAAGTTCCTTGGTAAAAAAGAATGAAATACTGTATAAGATATACACTTCCTTGTTTATATCAGTGACAATTAACACCTTCTACTGTGGAGAGAGAACTGGAGGCTGCCATTTCATACAAGTCTGTTTTATACGTATTGGCTAATTGGTGAGTCAGCACAATGAGAGCTTGGTGAGCTCAAACCTACCAAATCACAACATGTATTATTGACACTGTATCATTTTCAATGCCTTAGGAGTGCTCCCAGTGAAATATAATTGGCCGTATATTTATGGAAATCAAAAACCCTGCACAATTCACCTTCCGTACATTGGAAGTTCTGTCCTTGTTCAGTTAAATTCAGTTGTTAACTCAACAATACTTCTGTATTTTTATTTCAGTACATACACATGTTTCTTAATGAAGTAACAATTCTGGTGCCGGTTTTGAATGATGCTAAACACTCCTTTGCCATTTTTACTCCTGAGAAGACAAAGCAGCGATGGCCAGTGCGGCTGGCAGCTGCCACTGAACAAGAGATGCATGACTGGGTAAGCGTGTGTTGTGTTCATCCCCCTGAACTCATCCCGTTTTCAGTAACTAACAAAGTCCTTACCAAGATTCCCACGCACGTGCCTGTGATCCTGCTAGCCTACATTAGTTGCCTTGTATTTTTGCCCCACATTTCACTGGGCTTCCATGGTCAGTTGTTTTGTCTGGCTGTGTTTGAGCTCATGTGACTTTTAGAAAAACCCATCTGTACCTAACAGGTGTCTCAGAAGTAGATTCTGCACTGGTTACCATCTAATTTAGGGAGGGGGGGGTCTCTCTCTCAAAAAAGAAGGCTTGTATTTGATGAGGAACATTTAGCCGGGGCTTCTGTTGGTCTCTTGTATAAACATTTATAAAGACCAAAATAATCATGTACATGTGCATGTATGAATTGCTTTGAGAGAAGTATTTTCTTTTCTAGCCTCCCTTCGCTTATTGTTAATAGGCTCAGCCATGGAGTCTGGAAGTTTAGGTGCAGAGGTGCTGGAGCCCCCACCCTTACATTTCAACAAGGGGTTGCCCAACTGGTCTCTGCTTTTCCTACTGGAGATGTGATCAGTTGACTTGCACTGACTTTCTTTGGTTACTGCTTTGCACTAAAGGTTAATGCCTTCACCCAGCAGCACAAAGCAAAGTAGATTTGTCAGCCTTAAGACAGCCACAGGAACCATAATCAGGCTCCAAAGATATCCACCACTTCCCATGATAGCCCTAAAGTGCAACCCTCCTGTTCACAATACACTTCCACCAGCCCCGGGCTCAATTTTTGGTCATAATTCACAGCTCGTCCTGTTGAGCGTGTCCTGCTTTGAGAACAGAAAGATGCAGGGTCCTCCATCCCATCAAGCGATCTGGTCAGTTACCGGCAAAGGAGACATCTTTGTGAGTGAACCCGCAGCAGCTCTGGAGTCTGTGACTAGCCCAAGGCCATGCGACCAAATGTGAGTGTTTCTGCAGAGTCATGTGGGGGCTTATTCACAAGTAGCATCAGTCTCCCCCACACACATGCAATAAACCATGTTTTATATAAACATGTTCAGGCTTTTATTAAACAGAACCAAGATTGGTGACGTTTCATAGACCAAGCCCCTTCATCAGGTAGGGGTATAACAGTGTGGGCAGATAGAAAGTCAATCTGTAAATAACCTCTACTTACTAGAACAAACAGCCCCCCCCCATCATATGAATGATTTGTCACAATAATCAGCATACCAATTAAAAGTGTTCTATGAACTCCTGTAGATATATATATAATAACTGTCTCGCTATACTATCCATGAGAATATACATATTCATATTTAGAAATCTATCCCCATATGTATTTAAATCCTTTTATTGGACCCAGAAACAGCCCCCATATTTATTATAACCACGTTACTCTTATAATTGGGGTGTTTTGTAGCCTAGTTATCGCTTTGTGTCCACTTGTGTCTACTTTTACAACCATTTCAGTGGCATGTGTGTTATCAGTTGTAGGAATGGCACGTTGCCCTCTATGGGTATGTCAGGCTTATTCCTCGATGTTTAGATCTTTCTGTAATGATAAACTGTTACTGAAACAAACAAATGTCAAGTAGCATATATGGGATCCATTATATATATATATATATATATATATATATTATATATATATATATATATAAATATATATATATATATATATAATGCAAAGCAGCAACCAGCACCCTGTATTAATGAAAAATCCAGATGCTAATCCCATAGGTAAGACTAATGGAGATATTACCAGATTGGAGTCCAGTAATGAGGAGACAGCACACCAGGAATGATATTCAAAATGATTCTGTATTGTAGAAAAATACAGGCACCCCAGCCAACGTTTCGGTCTGCAGAGAGCGACCTTCTTCAGGGCAGTGCTCAAGATGGCCGTACACACTAGGGAGAGTGCCTGTACAGGCAGATGTGGTGTAAGGTAAAGAGGCGGTAACTATAAGTCACATTAGTGATCCAAATACCAGCACGGCATAGAAGTGGAAAAGATAGAGTATTTATTTAGTCCAACAAGCCAACATTTAGCCCAACATTTCGGTCCAAATGGTTAAGTGGTATGTTGATTATTATGACATGATATGGTCATTCCTATGATGGCGGTGTGTGTATGTTGTACTACATAGTGGGGTCTATATGTCAATGCAGAGAAACGTATGTTTGGATGCACTGCTTTGTTTTTTGTAGCACAGCTGCGGCATCTGATGCAGAATGTTAGAATTACACCACTTTAGATATGGAACATTTTCTGGGGCAAATAAATGGCAATAAGAGTGGTACAGAGAGACGCAGAATGTGAGACATCTCATTATAATCTGTGCACCATGTAACTCCCCCCAACTCCTCCTACTAACACTCCCCAAGGTGCAAGCTGTGGCAGAGATGCAAAATGTGATACATCTCATTATAATCTGTGCACCATGTAACTCCCTGCAACTCCTCCTACTGACTCTCCCCAAGGTGCAAGCTGGGGCAGAGACACAGAATAGGATACATCTCATTATAATCTGTACACCATGTAACTCCCTGCAACGCCTCCTACTGGCTCTCCCCAAGGTGCAAGCTGGGACAGAGACGCAGAATGGGATACATCTCATTATAATCTGTGCACCATATAACTCCTCCCCAACTCCTCCTACTGACTCTCCCCAAGGTGCAAGCTGGGGCAGAGATGCAGAATGTGATACATCTCATTATAATCTGTGCGCCATGTAACTCTCCCCCAGCTCCTCCTGCTGACTCTCCCCACGTTATAAACTGGGGCAGGCAAGTCTATAAACTGGGCACGTTATAAACTGGGGCACTCCCCCCATTCCACATTAAAAAGAATTCCATATTAAAAAGACCCCCCACACCACCCCATACATATTAAAGACCCCCCACACCACCCCATACATATTAAAGACCCCCACACCACCCCATACATATTAAAGACCCCCACACCACCCCATACATATTAAAGACCCCCACACCACCCCATACATATTAAAAAGACCCCCACTCACACCCAATATATATTAAAAAGATCCCCACTCCCCCCAATACATCTAAAAAGACCCCCACTCTCCCCAGTATATATAAAAACACCCCCACTCTCCCCAGTATATATAAAAACACCCCCACTCTCCCCAGTATATATAAAAACACCCCCACTCTCCCCAGTATATATAAAAAGACCCCCACTCTCCCCAGTATATATAAAAAGACCCCCACTCTCCCCAGTATATATAAAAACACCCCCACTCTCCCCAGTATATATAAAAAGACCCCCACTCCCCAGTATATATAAAAAGACCCCCACTCTCCCCAGTATATATATAAAAAAGACCCCCACTCTCCCCAGTATATATAAAAAGACCCCCACTCCCCAGTATATATAAAAACACCCCCACTCTCCCCAGTATATATAAAAAGACCCCCACTCTCCCCAGTATATATAAAAAGACCCCCACTCTCCCCAGTATATATAAAAAGACCCCCACTCCCCAGTATATATAAAAAGTAGATTTACCTTGGGGATGGTCAGGCCAGGCCCGGTGACTGCGGGGGTCCGGCGGGTGGCGCTGCAAGTTGGTGCTGACCTCTGGTCAGTCCAGCCCCGGTGGCCGGGCCCCGGCTCCCCATCAGCTGCAGACATCCTCAATCTGTGTCCCACGCCGAGCTTCCAAAGTCAGCGCACACCGGAAGCTGAGGCCCAGCTTACTTACGGCGCGCTGACGTCAGAGGTTGGAAGCTCGGCGTGGGACACAGTGAGGAAGAGGCCTGCATCTGATGGAGAGCCGGGGCCCGTCCGTGACCGGCAGCCGAGCCTAGCCAGTGGTGGGGGCCAATTTGCAGCCCCGGCTGCTGGGTCCCCGCAGTCACCGGGTCCCTTTTGTCCCCCCCCTGTCGGCGGCCTTGCTGCTAGTCCCCCCCAAGTTAAAGACCCATTGTCAGATCACAAGTTCTTTCCCATCTAAAACCTTTCTCCCTTTCTGCCCCGCACCCCTGGAATGCCCTTCCCCTAAATATCCGACCAGCACCCTCTCTATCCACCTTTAAGACCCACCTTAAAGCAGACATCCTTAACGAAGCATATGAATAGCACTGTGGGTGATACTTTGCACCTCATACATCGACCCTGACCCCCGTGCAGACGCACTTACCAGAACGCCCTCCTACTGTCTCTGTACGTTCTTCCTACCAATCAATTAGATTGTAAGCTCTTCGGGGCAGGAACTCCTTTTCCTAATGTTATTTTTAGGTTTGAAGCGCTTATTCCCATTATGTGTTATATTATTATATCACATGTATTACTGCTGGGAGGCGCTGGGTACCTGGATGGTGCTATATACATACCCTGTTCCAAAATGTAAATGGCTTTGAAACGTTATTCTTAGTACTTGTGCTAGTCCTTGGCAGTGCCAGGGAAGTAAAGTAACAGTGTTATTAATGTAACAAAACATCTCCCTTTGATTGCAGGTTTTGGCATCAGATAGGCGGACATCTGAGACTTGTAGAGAGCGGCGGGTGTGGAGTAGTGTGGGGCATTGGCTTTGATCACACTGCTTGGGTTTATACCAGCGGTTATGGAGGAGGGTTCATCCAAGGTAATAAAGGAAGAAATGTGCTCTATATAGCCATACATTCGCATTAGAAGATGCATATCATTATGTTGCCAGTGTTAATTGGTGCCGGTAGCCAAAAGACTGTTCTTGGTCCCAAGGTTCAGCAAAGTATCCGGCCGCTCCTCCTTCTCTTACCGTGCACCCCAAAACTGGAACAACCTACCGGAGACTCTCACAGCCGCCACCAGTCTAAGTTCTTTCACAACTAAAGCTGTCTCATATTTTAATCTGGTCTGTAACTGTTACATATACATTTACACTGCCTATAACATATATTATCTCTTACTGTGCATGCAATGTCTTGTATATAATGTATACCCTGCTCACTTAATGGAACCTTGTACAGTTATCATAACTGTGCCCAGGACATACTTGAAAATGAGAGGTAACGCTCAATGCATTACTTCCTGGTAAAACATTTTATAAAAAAATGTTATCCTCCCAAAGAGAGTGATAAAATTGAATAACTTGAGAACAATTCGGCTCCCATATAAATGCTTGGTTTTCATATGTAAACCTACCATCCCACACCCCCCCCCCCCTCTTATTCTTATCGAAAAATGGCCTTAGATCCGCAGAAATAATTTGGCATGTACTGTGTTCTCTGCCTGTGTTTTCTCTGCCTGTTTTTTCCCTGCATCGCACTTTAACCCTGTGTGCAGGAGTCGCTAAGTCTACTTAAATGTATTATTTTTATTATTACAATGTTTCTCTCTCCTTGCAATTGCTGGAAACGGTGATCATTTGATTTCTATCCCAGGGTTGTCTAGCAGCACAGATAACGTTTGTATTCAGACTGATACAAAAAGTGTGTATATCTATGAAAATCAGCGGTGGAATCCTGTGACTGGATATAGCAGCACGTATGTTTTGCTTTTTCTGGCTCTTGGTAACAAACTAACACAGCAGACACTTCCCAAATAATAAAACTGAAGCAGCACACTGTGATCAGGGCTTCTCCATTCTGTTTTTCATACAACTTTATTTTTGCTGTGATTTAACCTGCTTGTAATTAGGGATAAGTATGGCAACTTAATATGTGTGAGAAGTGTCACACTGGAAACGGGAACAAGGTTTTCCAATGTAGTCTCTTTCTGTCATCTATTTGCAGTTCATTTAAATGTCCAACACCCAGACCAGTGCTTCTGTAAAGCGGGTATTTCTATTGAAGTAAAGATTCGGACAGCTTGTTCATTTATCTCTACCCATCTTCCTTATTTCCATGTCACTCACTCTCTTAGCCGCCAATATATCTATATATATCTATATATATATATATATATATATATATATATATATATATATATACCCCCTCTCTTACATTATTAGTTGCCCTCATCAAGATCTCTGCATAAACCTCTTAAAATAGCGGTTAAATTAAAGCAAAGGTCTGTATACCAGCACAATTCGGTCAGGAATAAGTGGAGACGACAAAAAAGACAGTTAAAGTTTTCCCACTGTCTCCCGCATATATAAGGCAAAAAAAAAATGGAGGTTTAAATCACCTGTTATTGAGGGCCAATAGGAAGCCATGATGTCATCCCTTGTGGCTTCCTATTGGCCCGTGGGTTTTAAACCTCCATGATGTACCGGAAGCACCTTCTCCAGAAGTAGCTTGGGGAGCATGGGGTCCCGAAGCTGAAATGAAAGCGGTTCAGCTCCGGAGACCCCTGCTTCACTCCTACATAAAAAAAATGGGGATGGGATCCTTTCTTAAAATGAAAACTTTCAGAATCAACAGATTTTGTTGTTGTTGAGCAGCATCAGAGTTGCTCCTTCAGGAAGCCCATTCACTTAAAAAGTGATAATACATTTATAAAATAGGGTAAAAATACCGTTTTCAAACACCATTACATAACTGCGACTGCACCTATAAGTAATACGCCAGGAGTCACAAAGCAACGATAAGGAGTATCAGCGCTTAGCGGCGTTAACCGTCATTGACTTTTGTCACCAGAACAATACGTGAGCATGTTTTGATTCCCAGGGGATTGCCAACAGACCGATACATGTGGAGCGACGCGTCTGGATTACAGGAGTGCACTAAAGCCAGCACAAAGCCGCCATCCCCACACTGGTCATGGGTAAGACATTCTGTTGTTGAGCAACACAAGGCCTCTACTTGTATTTATTTGTTATATAGAATTGGTGATTTGTTTACTGGGATAAAACGGGTTATCCAGGCAGCAATGTGTATCAATATGATCTGTTACCTATTAATAAACTATAGAGAAACCCCCGCTACTGCTTGCAATAGTGAATTACTAATGATGGGTGTAGGTGCTGATGGGACAATATAAGAATGATAAACAATGGAGGAAAGAACCCCAGTAGAGCACTCATACACTGTGCTGAGATGATGGTGTAAATTTAAAACTAAACTTTATTAGAAACATAGTAAAACAATGGGGATTAAAATAGGATTAAACTCTAAGGGATATGATAGTCCCCAGGTAGGTAGTCGTTATTGATAATCCCTCAATCTAGCTTTCCCCCAAGCTTCCCTAATTAAGGTGCTCAAGCAACACTTCAATAACGACTCCCTACCTGGGGACTATCATATCCCTTAGGTAATTAAGCGTAGTGACAGAGTTTAATCCTATTTTAATCCCCATTGTTTTACTATGTTTCTAATAAAGTTTAGTTTTACATTTACACGATCATCTCAACACAGTGTATGAGTGCCCTGCTGGGGTTCTTTCCTCCATTGTTTATCACTCTGTTATCTATTAGCAAGCAATGTGAGCAGAGCAGGATTCCTCAAACCTCAGAAAAGCAAGTTACCGCAGCATTGAAGAACACTCCTGGTTTTAAGTAATCTCTCCACAGAATATATATATATATCTCCTCAAGGGGGAATATCTCCCCCCAAATTGATGAGATAAATAAGGCATGAAAATCAGTTTGTTACCAGATGAAGGGAAAGGCGAACTAGATAAGAGAGAGAGATGGCACAATAAGGCTGGGAAATGTCGTTTCTTAATAATGGGGTTCCCTTTGCATCTTGCCCACACTGTAACCTGCTGTTTGCCCTTTCTGTCCTGGGCAGTGTGACGGCTGTAAACAGTAGCTCCTTCATTGGTCTTCCCTGACCGTTGGTTCCGCACTCGGGGTTCCACTGCTCTGTGCTACTTCTGGCTGCGTCAGTGCGGTCTCCTGAAAATAAAACGCCTGCGTCATTTTCTACCATTGCATATCAAAGACAGCAAATCAAAATCCCACTTGTGAGCATAGTCACATGTCCCAGACATGTCCACAACCCTGTCTTTCCCCATTCTCTCTTGGCATAGAGCGCTTCCACTGCAGCCAGTGATTCTGGGAAATGACATGCAAATGAGCACACAGTGTGTAACTTTTTGCTTCATGTCCATTTTAACATGGACCCCTATAAACGTATGCCTGCCGTATTACACCGCTTTTTAGCACGGCCTGGGTTAGAGAAGTGCGTACACTATACGGCGGAGGGTTTCTAACACTGTTTTACTCACCATAACTTATTTTGCATATGGGAGACATAACCCTAATGTGAACTGTTGGCTGCAGGTCTCGGATTGGTCTGTGGACTTTAACATTTCCGGAGGAACTGATCGGGAAGGGTGGCAGTATGCAGCAGACTTTCCAGCGTGAGTAAGAAACGCTGCAGCACATTCTTACATTACTGCACCGATACTACATGTGATGCATTGTAACGCATTACTGCACCGATACTACATGTGATGCACTGTAACACATTACTGCACCGATACTACATGTGATGCATTGTAACGCATTACTGCACCGATACTACATGTGATGCATTGTAACGCATTACTGCACCGATACTACATGTGATGCACTGTAACACATTACTGCACCGATACTACATGTGATGCATTGTAACGCATTACTGCACCGATACTACATGTGATGCATTGTAACGCATTACTGCACCGATACTACATGTGATGCATTGTAACACATTACTGCACCGATACTACATGTGATGCATTGTAACGCATTACTGCACCGATACTACATGTGATGCATTGTAACGCATTACTGCACCGATACTACATGTGATGCATTGTAACACATTACTGCACCGATACTACATGTGATGCATTGTAACGCATTACTGCACCGATACTACATGTGATGCATTGTAACGCATTACTGCTCCGATACTACATGTGATGCATTGTAACGCATTACTGCACCGATACTACATGTGATGCATTGTAACGCATTACTGCACCGATACTACATGTGATGCATTGTAACGCATTACTGCACCGATACTACATGTGATGCATTGTAACACATTACTGCACCGATACTACATGTGATGCATTGTAACGCATTACTGCACCGATAATACATGTGATGCATTGTAACGCATTACTGCACCGATACTACATGTGATGCATTGTAACGCATTACTGCACCGATACTACATGTGATGCATTGTAACACATTACTGCTCCGATACTACATGTGATGCATTGTAACGCATTACTGCTCCGATACTACATGTGATGCATTCTAACGCATTACTGCTCCGATACTACATGTGATGCATTGTAACGCATTACTGCACCGATACTACATGTGATGCATTGTAACGCATTACTGCACAATACTACATGTGATGCATTGTAACACATTACTGCTCCGATACTACATGTGATGCATTCTAACGCATTACTGCTCCGATACTACATGTGATGCATTGTAACACATTACTGCACCGATACTACATGTGATGCATTGTAACACATTACTGCACCGATACTACATGTGATGCATTGTAACGCATTACTGCACCGATACTACATGTGATGCATTGTAACGCATTACTGCACCGATACTACATGTAATGCATTGTAACGCATTACTGCACCGATACTACATGTGATGCATTGTAACGCATTACTGCACCGATACTACATGTGATGCATTGTAACGCATTACTGCACCGATACTACATGTGATGCATTCTAACGCATTACTGCACCGATACTACATGTGATGCATTCTAACGCATTACTGCACCGATACTACATGTGATGCATTGTAACGCATTACTGCACCGATACTACATGTGATGCACTGTAACACATTACTGCACCGATACTACATGTGATGCATTGTAACGCATTACTGCACCGATACTACATGTGATGCATTGTAACGCATTACTGCACCGATACTACATGTGATGCATTGTAACACATTACTGCACCGATACTACATGTGATGCATTGTAACGCATTACTGCACCGATACTACATGTAATGCATTGTAACGCATTACTGCACCGATACTACATGTGATGCATTGTAACGCATTACTGCACCGATACTACATGTGATGCATTGTAACGCATTACTGCTCCGATACTACATGTGATGCATTGTAACGCATTACTGCACCGATACTACATGTGATGCATTGTAACGCATTACTGCACCGATACTACATGTGATGCATTGTAACGCATTACTGCACCGATACTACATGTGATGCATTGTAACACATTACTGCACCGATACTACATGTGATGCATTGTAACGCATTACTGCACCGATAATACATGTGATGCATTGTAACGCATTACTGCACCGATACTACATGTGATGCATTGTAACGCATTACTGCACCGATACTACATGTGATGCATTGTAACACATTACTGCACCGATACTACATGTGATGCATTGTAACACATTACTGCTCCGATACTACATGTGATGCATTGTAACGCATTACTGCTCCGATACTACATGTGATGCATTCTAACGCATTACTGCTCCGATACTACATGTGATGCATTGTAACGCATTACTGCACCGATACTACATGTGATGCATTGTAACGCATTACTGCACCGATAATACATGTGATGCATTGTAACACATTACTGCACCGATACTACATGTGATGCATTGTAACGCATTACTGCACCGATACTACATGTGATGCATTGTAACACATTACTGCACCGATACTACATGTGATGCATTGTAACACATTACTGCTCCGATACTACATGTGATGCATTGTAACGCATTACTGCTCCGATACTACATGTGATGCATTCTAACGCATTACTGCTCCGATACTACATGTGATGCATTGTAACGCATTACTGCACCGATACTACATGTGATGCATTGTAACGCATTACTGCACAATACTACATGTGATGCATTGTAACACATTACTGCTCCGATACTACATGTGATGCATTCTAACGCATTACTGCTCCGATACTACATGTGATGCATTGTAACACATTACTGCACCGATACTACATGTGATGCATTGTAACACATTACTGCACCGATACTACATGTGATGCATTGTAACGCATTACTGCACCGATACTACATGTGATGCATTGTAACGCATTACTGCACCGATACTACATGTAATGCATTGTAATGCATTACTGCAGCGGTGCGCAATCTGTGGGGCGCGACCCCCAGGGGGGGCGCGAGACTGCCGACGGGGGGCGCGGGGTTTACAGAGGCCCCGCGCGCTTCCCGAAGGCACTTAAATTAAGTGCCGGGGGAGCTGCAGGGCCTCTGTAAACCATACTTACCCGTGGCTCCGGCGGCTTCCTCCCGGCGTCGCCATGGCAACGCGGCGGCAAAATGACGCTGCGAGGTCATGTGACGTCACGTTGCTATGGCAACGTGACGTCATTACGCCGGAGCGCGGGTAAGTTGGGGTTGGGGGGGGCGCGGGAGCGAGGGGACAGCCGTCAGGGGGGCGCAGGGAAAAAAGTTTGCGCCCCCCTGCATTACTGCACCGATACTACATGTGATGCATTGTAACGCATTACTGCACCGATACTACATGTGATGCATTGTAACGCATTACTGCACCGATACTACATGTGATGCATTCTAACGCATTACTGCACCGATACTACATGTGATGCATTCTAACGCATTACTGCACCGATACAACATGTGATGCATTCTAACGCATTACTGCACCGATACTACGTGATGCATTCTAACGCATTACTGCACCGATACTACATGTGATGCATTCTAACGCATTACTGCACCGATACTACATGTGATGCATTCTAACGCATTACTGCACCGATACTACATGTGATGCATTGTAACGCACTACTGACATATCAAATCCATGTAAATAGCATATTGTGTAGAATAAGATTTATTAAAGTAATGTAGATTGTTTCCAAACGGTAACCATTTCCTTCTCTTTTTGTGAATGCCAGCTACAGAAATACCATGGAAATGTGCTTTATGTATCTGATAAACGATCAGTAAACAAAACCCCCAATGCACTTCTAATATCACAAATTAATTAGTTAATTTTTGTATGTTTGGGTCATTTAGTTCAGTCTTTTGGCCAAAACATCAAGGTGGTTGGAGCTTAATATGTTTTGGCCAAAAGATTGAAATAAATGACCCAAACTTATGAGAAGAGAGAACATATAGAAATTAACTAAATAATTAGTACCATTGGATGTGCATTGAGGCTTCATTGATTAGTGCTGAATACGTAAGGTCACCTTCCCAGCAGCGCTCCAGTTGCCACTTATTAATATAATATATAACACCGTGGCTCTAGTTTTTGAGTTTGCTAAGATTGTATATTTCTAACCTTTTTGCTCCCATAGGGGCCTGCAATGCATTACATTATATTAAATAGATAGATGGTCCCCCTACCCCTGCAATGCATCACACCCATCACAGTTAAAATTTAGGGGGTTAAACCGGATCTCATAAAACTGTATGTCATTGGAGAGAACAAGGCGTTTGTTGAAGTTGGCATAGAAAAGATTAAAGAAACAAAGAGTCAACATGGGTAACACAATACAAGTAAAGGTATACTGCTGAGGTCATAATGGAGAGAGTACTGCTGAGGTCATAATGGAGAGAGTACTGCTAGGGTCATAATGGAGAGAGTACTGCTGAGGTCATAATGGAGAGAGTACTGCTGAGGTCATAATGGAGAGAGTACTGCTAGGGTCATAATGGAGAGAGTACTGCTGAGGTCATAATGGAGAGAGTACTGCTGAGGTCATAATGGAGAGAGTACTGCTAGGGTCATAATGGAGAGAGTACTGCTGAGGTCATAATGGAGAGAGTACTGCTGAGGTCATAATGGAGAGAGTACTGCTGAGGTCATAATGGAATGAGTATTGCTGAGGTTATAATGGAATGAGTACTGCTGAGGTTATAATGTAAATGATTACTGCTGAGGTTATAATGGAATGAGTACTGCTGAGGTTATAATGGAATGAGTACTGCTGAGGTTATAATGGAATGAGTTGTGCCGAGGTTATAATGGAATGAGTACTGCTGAGGTTATAATGGAATGAGTACTGCTGAGGTTATAATGGAATGAGTACTGCCGAGGTTATAATGGAATGAGCACTGCCGAGGTTATAATGGAATGAGCACTGCTGAGGTTATAATGGAATGAGTACTGGCGAGGTTATAATGGAATGAGTACTGCCGAGGTTATAATGAAATGAGTACTGCTGAGGTTATAATGGAATGAGTACTGCTGAGGTTATAATGGAATGAGTACTGCTGAGGTTATAATGAAATGAGTACTGCCGAGGTTATAATGGAATGAGTACTGCCGAGGTTATAATGGAATGAGTACTGCTGAGGTTATAATGTTATGAGTACTGCCGAGGTTATAATGAAATGAGTACTGCTGAGGTTATAATGGAATGAGTACTGCTGAGGTTATAATGGAATGAGTACTGCTGAGGTTATAATGAAATGAGTACTGCTGAGGTTATAATGGAATGAGTACTGCCGAGGTTATAATGGAATGAGTACTGCCGAGGTTATAATGGAATGAGTACTGCCGAGGTTATAATGGAATGAGTACTGCCGAGGTTATAATGGAATGAGTACTGCCGAGGTTATAATGGAATGAGTACTGCCGAGGTTATAATGGAATGAGTACTGCTGAGGTTATAATGGAATGAGTACTGCCGAGGTTATAATGGAATGAGTACTGCCGCCTTTATAATGGAATGAGTACTGCTGAGGTTATAATGGAATGAGTACTGCTGAGGTTATAATGGAATGAGTACTGCCGAGGTTAAAATGGAATGAGTACTGCCGAGGTTATAATGGAATGAGTACTGCCGAGGTTATAATGGAATGAGTACTGCCGAGGTTATAATGGAATGAGTACTGCCGAGGTTATAATGGAATGAGTACTGCCGAGGTTATAATGGAATGAGTACTGCCGAGGTTATAATGGAATGAGTATGCCTCCTTACTTTTTTTCAGATCCTATCATGGGTACAAGACCATAAAAGATTTTGTTAGGCGAAGACGCTGGGCCAGGTAAAGAACTGATTTCAAAGTCTGATAGTTAAGTTCCAAGAAAGCGGTAGCATGTATTAGTATAATTAATATACCACTGCTCTCTAGTAATGTGATATATCCCATGTCTTCAGTTGAGCACTTTTTTGTTCAAGCTGTAAACTCATTAGTGGCATGTCCTCATTAACTATTGTATGAGTATCTGTTAACATTTTAATACGTTTTGAAATTATACTGTGTTGTATCTCTCATACATATTATATAGAGAGTTAGCAAAATGCATAAAAGCAACACTGCAGTTTACTATACACTCTGCTAACAAGCATACATTCTTGCCTATCTCATTAGAAAGTGTAAAATTGTTACGAATGGACCGTGGCTGGAAGTTCCTCCTATATCCTTGTGGGACGTCTCCATTTCACCAGGCAGGGTGGATCACTGTGACACATCCATTGCTCTCTGGGCGATTAGCAGCAAGGGAGATGTCCTCTGTAGACTCGGTGTCACGAAGCAGAGTCCTGATGTGAGACGATACACTTTAACTGAACTACAGCTGGGAACACCTTGATACTGTAACTGACTCAGTGGGTTTGCATCCTGTAGCCGTCACTTGTTGTTTCAATCCTGTTTACCCAACTTTGGTTTGAGTCCCAGGGTGATCTTCTTTATTAAAACGTAGGTTAACCTTTTATGTCAGGCTGCGCTTACAGTGCCGGCGACATTGACGTTAGGCTGCGGTCGCGGGGAATAATCAAATTAAAGTGACTTCCAGCAATCGCGACCAAGCCGTCGCGCCGCTTCTACTATAAGCGCACGTGACAGTCGCAATAAATTTGTTTTGTCGCGACAGCAGCATCACCATCGCGTCGCCGTCGCGGGCACTATAAGAGCAGCCTAAGTCCTCCAAATTCCCCTGAAATCCTGAGATGGAGCAAGTCATTAAGGAGAATGATGTGCTAAGCATATAATAATGAAAAATAAAAAATAAATGGATTCCTAAGTGCCATGAGTGCCAATGTTTTGGTCCAACGGACCTTCCTCAGATCTAGGATGTAACACGATAGCTGCTTGTGACTTCACGGCTATGTAATTAGCACTCTGAATGCATCAGGTTATTCCTCCAAGGTAACCTTGTATTGTATTGTATGTCTTTATAACCTTGAAGTAATCTGACAACCCAGCCGCTTTATTTATTTTTAGCAGAATTTGAAAAGAACAATAAAATTAATTAATTAATAGTTTACTTTAATTTATTTTTAGATAGAGCTGCCTGTGAACTCAATGCTTTAAAGTAGAATTCCAGCTTAAAACAGCAACACTCTTCCCCCCAAATTGGGCATTGTTTCTATTTATTACCTTAATTGGGGGTTTGGACAGAGCTGTTTCCTGGCCCCCTGACCTCTAAGGACCCCCTGGTTTTGGAGAGAGTTCCGTTTTTGTGTCCATGTGTGTTTAATTATGACCGCCGGGTTGGCAATAGAAAGTCATTGGCTGCCCAGTAGGAAATATTCCACCCCAGATAAAGAGTGATCAGTGGACCGCTGATCAGTTCTGTGGGCCCCCGTTATTTAAATAATTAAATACTATCCCCTACAAATAAAAATGCCAGTGCAGACTGCTCATTTAATATTTTAGTATTTGAGACAATGGGATATAAAGTCACTTTCCCAAGGTCACACACAAGGCACTGCGCCTTATAAAATAGTTTCTTACTTCAGAGCCACTGCAGGTGCCTGAAATACATTTTATATTACTCATTATTATAACCATGCTGTTTATGGCTGATGCATAAAACAATGTATACGTTCACTGGCTATGACAATACCTGTCCATATCTCATCCATATCTCATAGGGTTCCTCCTGGCTCCATGTCGGCACAGACCAACCATTCATTTCAGTGTCAGTAGGAGGATGTCTTCAGGTGTGGGCCATAGCTAGGGATGGATCTGCCTTCTATCGAGGTTCAGTGTCCTCCAATCAGCCTGCTGGTAAATATTCTGGATATTTTGGGGGTTATGTGTTGTTGTAACTGTGTTAAAACTGGGCAGCAGTATTCAGTTCTTTAGCTCCTCCATAAACATAACAATCCTATTCAATAATAAACTTATTTATTTTATTTATTTATAAAATGGTTTACCAGGAAGTAATACATTGAGCGTTACCTCTCGTTTTCACGTATGTCCTGGGCACAGAGTTATAACAATACATGGTTACAGTACATTAAAGGAACAGTTATACAGTAACTTCACAGACATCTCCTGGACAGACAGAGCTGGAAAATTGGGTACAGGGGATAAAGGGCTGGTGAGTTTCAGATTGAAATAGAGAAGCTTTAACATCAGCGAACAGCGAACTTGGTGTAAGTGTCTTCGAGCCAGCTGAGACCTTAAGATACAAAACACGGGTGGGGGGGGAAATGATGCTAAGAGATGCAAAAACTGATACATCCCACTAAATGTGTGCTTCATGTAACTTCTCTTTTTGCTGCTTTTGGGAGGAACACATACAAAATTCAGCGTTTCTGCCACCTCCGAATTGTGCTAGTTTCTTTCTCCTTAAGTATAAGTCTACTCAAAGATTTTGTAGCAAATGGTTAATGAGAATAATTAAAGTGAAATAGAACAAATGACTTCAGAGGGCTGCTGCGTGAGCAGAGAGAACCTACATATAATGCACACAGGGGTGCTGTAGGTTTACACTTTGTATTGTGGAGGCCCGCGAGTTGTTTTCAGTGTCACGTGACATGTGCTGTGCATGGTGAAGCAGTGAGCAAATAGCAACTTTATATCAGAGGTGACCTTCTACCAACCTTAATAGGATGGCAAATATGTATTCAACAATGGTAAACAATCAAAGCGATATTGTACCAACACTTTGAAACTGATCATCTTGATAATCCCGCGTATATCGGCCTCACCGATCATTTCAACAAAGATTTATGTAAAAGAAGAAAATGGTAGAGGGCACATATATTAAAAATCTGTATTGTAACGTCCGACCTGTTACGGGGTGTGTGGCTATTTATATTCCATTCATATTTTTGCTAGGCCTGTTTTTGGTGGCGTTTGGCCTGTTTTTGGTGACGTTTTGCCTGTTTTTGGTGGCGTTTTGGCCTGTTTTTGGTGGCGTTATGGCCTGTTTTTGGTGGCGTTTGGCCTGTTTTTGGTGGCGTTTGGCCTGTTTTTGGTGACGTTTTGCCTGTTTTTGGTGGCGTTTTGGCCTGTTTTTGGTGGCGTTATGGCCTGTTTTTGGTGGCGTTTGGCCTGTTTTTGGTGGCGTTTGGCCTGTTTTTGGTGACGTTTGGCCTGTTTTTGGTGGCGTGCGAGCCTGTTTTTGGTGGCGTGCGAGCCTGTTTTTGGTGGCGTGCGAGCCTGTTTTTGGTGGCGTGCGAGCCTGTTTTTGGTGGCGTTTTGGCCTGTTTTTTGGTGGCGTGCGAGCCTGTTTTTTGGTGGCGTGTGAGCCTGTTTTTTGGTGGCGTGCGAGCCTGTTTTTGGTGGCGTGCGAGCCTGTTTTAAACCTTTCAGTGGTTATTACAATTGTTTTAAGCGACCGGTGCTCTGCAAAAATGACATTTTGAGGCAAGTTCTCTATAAAGATAATCATGGTTTTGTTTGTAAGCTGTAAAATAAATACTGCCGCTTTCAATATCTTAATATTTAAACAGCAAAATGTACTATGCAGTGACACTGTTGACTCTTTTCTGAATGACTTGCTTGTTTCTGTCTAGGTGATTGCTGGTATCATATTCCTTCACCTCAAAAGCAAAAGCTACAGCAGGTGTCCGTAGGACAGACATCAGTGTTTGCTGTGGATGAAAATGGTAAGTGCAGGTAGGTGTGTGTGTGTGTGTGTGTGTGTGTGTATATGTATATGTATGTATGTATGTATGTATGTATATATATATGTACAGTCATGTGAAAAAGAAAGTACACCCTCTTTGAATTCCAGGGTTTTACATATCAGGACATAATAACAATCATCTGTTACTTAGTAGATCTTAAAATTAGGTAAATACAACCTCAGATGAACAACAACACATGACATATTACACAGTGTCATGATTTATTTAACAAAAATGAAGCCATGTGTGAAAAACTAAGTATACCTTTATGATTCAATTGCTTGTAGAACCACCTTTAGCAGCAATAACTTGAAGTAATCGTTTTCTGTATGACTTTATCAGTCTCTCACATCGCTGTGGAGGAATTTTTACCCACTCTTCTTTACAACGTTGCTTCAGTTCATTGAGGTTTGTGGACATTTGTTTATGCACAGCTCTCTTAAGGTCCAGCCACAGCATTTCAATCGGGTTGAGGTCTGGACTTTGACTGGGCCATTGCAACACATTGATTCTTTTCTTTTTCAGCCATTCTGTTGTAGATTTGCTGGTGTGCTTGGGATCATTGTCCTGTTGCATAACCCAATTTAGGCCAAGCTTTAGCTGTCGGATAGATGGCCTCACATTTGACTCTAGAATACTTTGGTATACAGAGGAGTTCATGGTCGACTCAATGACTGCAAGGTTCCCAGGTCCTGTGGCTGCAAAACAAGCCCAAATCATCACCCCTCCACCACCGTGCTTGACAGTGCTGATACACTGTGTTTTGTTTTCGCCAAACATCTCCACTTTGGTCTCGTCTGTCCAAAGGACATTGTTCCAGAAGTCTTGTGATTCGTTCAGATGTAACTTTGCAAACCTAAGCCGTGCTGCCATGTTCTTTTTAGAGAGAAGAGGGTTTCTCCTGGCAACCCTTCCAAACAAACCATACTTGTTCAGTCTTTTTATAATTGTTCTGTCATGAACTTTAACATTTATCATGCTAACTGAGGCCTGTAGAGTCTGACATGTAACTCTTGTTTTTTTTTGCAATTTCTCTGAGCATTGCACGGTCTGACCTTGGGGTGAATTTGCTGGGACGTCCAGTCCTGGGAAGATTGGCAACTGTCTTGAATCTTTTCCACTTTTGAATAATCTTTCTCACTGTAGAATGATGGACTTTAAATTGTTTGGAAATGGCCTTGTAATCCTTCCCAGATTGATGGGCAGCAACAATTGCTTCTCTAAGATCATTGCTGATGTCTTTCCTCCTTGGCATTGTGTTAACACACACCTGAATGCTCCAGACCAGCAAACTGCTAAAACTTTGGCTTTTATAGAGGTGGTCACACTTGCTGATGATCAATTCATCAAGGGCATTTGATTAGCAGCACCTGTCTGCTATTTAGCATCTTAATTCCTATGGAAGCAGTATGGGCGTGCTTAGTTTTTCACACATAGCTTCTCCATTTTGGCTTAATTTTTGTCAAATATATCATGACACGGTGTAATATGTCGTGTTGTTGTTCGTCTGAAGTTGTATTTATCTAATTTTTAAACCTGCTAAGGAACAGATGATTGTTATTATATCCTGATATGTAAAACCATGGAATTCAGAGGGTGTACTTTCTTTTTCACATGACATATATATATATATAAATATAAATATATATATATATTTATTTATATACTAGCTGATATACCCGGCGTTGCCCGGAGGCCGTGAGGGGGGGCGTGAAAGGCAGTGGGGGGCGTGAAAGGCAGGGGGGGCGTGAAAGGCAGGGGGGGGCGTGAAAGGCAGGGGGGGGGGCGTGAAAGGCAGGGGGGGGGCGTGAAAGGCGGGGGGGGCGTGAAAGGCGGGGGGGCGTGAAAGGCGGGGGGGGCGTGAAAGGCGGGGGGGGGCGTGAAAGGCGGGGGGCGTGAAAGGCGGGGGGGGGGCGTGAAAGGCGGGGGGGGGGGCGTGAAAGGCGGGGGGGGGGGCGTAAAAGGCGGGGGGGGGCGTGAAAGGCGGGGGGGGCATGAAAGGCGGGGGGGCAAGACACACACACAGTGTGATACACACACACACACACAGTGTCACACACACACACACACACACAGTGTCACACACACACACAGTGTCACACACACACACACACTGTCACACAGACACACAGTGAGACACACACACACACGTCACCTAGAGCGACACACACGCGACACCTACCTGTAGTTCAGGCCGCCGCCATCTTGTCACTCGGCGCCGCGAGGGAACTACTTCCGGCCGCCGCCATCTTCTCAGTCGGCGCCGCCGCCATCTTAGGCGCATCGCGAGGGAGGAAGGGGGTCCGCTGCCTGTTCCCCCGCCGGGGATGGAGATGAGGCGCCGCGAGGTCCGCTGCCTGTTCCCCCGCCGGGGATGGAGATGAGGGGAGCGGGAGCGCCGGGAGAGGTGAGCGGAGGGGGTGTAATGTGCGCGCGTGTGCACAGGGACATCTCACTCGGCGCCGCCGCCATCTTAGGCGCATCGCGAGGGAGGAAGGGGGTCCGCTGCGCGGGGATGGAGATGAGGCGCCGCGAGGTCCGCTGTCTGTTCCCCCGCCGGGGATGGAGATGAGGGGAGCGGGAGCGCCGGGAGAGGTGAGCGGAGGGGGTGTGTGTGTGTACACAGGGGTGAGAGTGTGTGTGTGTGGACACAGGCCTGACAGTGTGTGTGTGTACACAGGGCTGAGAGTGTGTGTGTGTGTGTGTGTACAGGTTGTTGTTTCACAGGGGTGACTGTGAATGTGTGTGTACACAGGGGTGACTGTGTGTGTGTGTGTACAGGGTTGAGTGTGAGTGTGTGTACAGTGTTGAGTGTGACACTGAGTGTGTGAGTGTGAGGGGGTGACTGTGTACCAAGGAGTCCTCAGAGGTTCTGGCCGTGTGGTGTGACTGCAAGTGTGTGAGAGTGAAGGAGGTGATGTCACAGTGGGGCGTACCTCTTGGCCAATGAGTCACGGACCAATCAGATTCACCGCAGATAGCACTAACCTCACTAACCATTCGATTTTATATATTATAAGATATTATATATATATATATATATATATATATATATATATATATATATATATATATATATATATATATATATATATATATATATATATATATATATATAATAAACTAGTGCTGGGGCACTCAGCGTGATTAATAATGTTTGAAAATATCACTTCGGTGATCTGGGTGCACGTAGGGTTAACCACGTAACCGACCAGGAACACACACACACATAGCGAGAGACACAGACACGTGTGTGTGTGTGTGTGTGTGTGTGTGTGTGTGTGTGTGTGTGTGTGTGTATACACACACACACACACACACACACAAATATGCAGCTGGCGAAGGGATTAGCCATACAAATGTGAAAAACAGAAAGTGAATCCCTGCGCTTCTCCCTTTGGGACAGCAATAAATGGGGAATATATATATGGTGTAAATATCTATAAGATAAAGGAGACTTTAGGTTTACATGCTCTAATCAAAAATATTACTTGTGAGCACATTCACATGTCTTAGACAGGTCTGCAACCCTGCTTTTCACCATCATCACCTAGCATGCAGTGCTTCCGCTGCAGAAAGGAATTCTGGGAAATGACATGCAAATGAGCACACAGTGACACCTTTTGTCTCAAGTCCACATTACATGAAAACCCTTAAGCCAATGCATGCTGGTTTAAATACAGCTTTTAAACATAGGCTGGGATGAGATGTAAAGCCAGTAAACCCACTCGCAGACAGAATGTTTCGACCTTGTGGGTCTCTTCAGTGTGAGGTTGGTTGTACTGACTTTGCAATTTGAGACATAAGAAGGTCTTCACCACACATTATTTAAGTTATGGTGGGTGAAAAGGTGACTAAAAACCCTCCACCGTAGAATATATATACACATTTTGATCACTATATTTAATTACTCATTTTAGGTAATTTATGGTTTCGCCAAGGCGTTACTCCAAGCTACCCCCAGGGTTCAACGTGGGAGCATGTGTCAAATAATGTCCGTAAAGTGTCTGTCGGGCCCCTTGACCAGGTATGTTCAGTTTGAATGTATTGTTGGGTCTTATTGCTTCTAAAATTTGCCATAATATTCCACCTGGACCTCAATGAAATGGGCTTGTAAATTGTGTACCAGGAGAATATTGGGCAGTGTTTATTAGCCATGCTATCTTGCTCCTTTAATGCCTAGCTTTAGAATGTTCTGTACGGACCTAAAGTTGACTGATATATGGAGTATTAAATGGTTTTGAGAATTATCTCTCTGGTGTCTCAACGATATACTTTGGAGAAACAGTAATTCCTTCACACGTCTCTGCTAGAGTGTCTGCTCCTTCACACGTCTCTGCTAGAGTGTCTGCTCCTTCACACGTCTCTGCTTGAGTGTCTGCTCCTTCACACGTCTCTGCTTGAGTGTCTGCTCCTTCACACGTCTCTGCTTGAGTGTCTGCTCCTTCACACGTCTCTGCTAGAGTGTCTGCTCCTTCACACGTCTCTGCTTGAGTGTCTGCTCCTTCACACGTCTCTGCTAGAGTGTCTGCTCTTTCACACGTCTCTGCTTGAGTGTCTGCTCCTTCACACGTCTCTGCTTGAGTGTCTGCTCCTTCACATGTCTCTGCTAGAGTGTCTGCTCCTTCACACGTCTCTGCTTGAGTGTCTGCTCCTTCACACGGCTCTGCTAGAGTGTCTGCTCATCCACACGGCTCTGCTAGAGTGTCTGCTCCTTCACACGTCTTTGCTCATTCACGCGTCTCTGCTAGAGTGCCTGCTCCTTCACACGTCTCTGCTTGAGTGTCTGCTCCTTCACACGGCTCTGCTAGAGTGTCTGCTCCTTCACACGTCTTTGCTCATTCACGCGTCTCTGCTATAGTGTCTGCTCCTTCACACGTCTCTGCTAGAGTGTCTGCTCCTTCACACGTCTCTGCTAGAGTGTCTGCTCTTTCACACGTCTCTGCTAGAGTGTCTGCTCCTTCACACGTCTTTGCTCATTCACGCGTCTCTGCTATAGTGTCTGCTCCTTCACACGTCTCTGCTAGAGTGTCTGCTCCTTCACACGTCTCTGCTAGAGTGTCTGCTCTTACACACGTCTCTGCTAGAGTGTCTGCTCTTTCACACGTCTCTGCTAGAGTGTCTGCTTCTTCACATGTCTCTGCTTGAGTGTCTGCTCCTTCACACGGCTCTGCTAGAGTGTCTGCTCCTTCACACGTCTTTGCTCATTCACGCGTCTCTGCTATAGTGTCTGCTCCTTCACACGTCTCTGCTAGAGTGTCTGCTCCTTCACACGTCTCTGCTAGAGTGTCTGCTCCTTCACACGTCTCTGCTACAGTGTCTGCTCCTTCACGCGTCTCTGCTAGTGTCTGCTCCTTCACGCGTCTCTGCTAGTGTCTGCTCCTTCACACGTCTCTGCTAGAGTGTCTGCTCCTTCACACGTCTCTGCTAGAGTGTCTGCTCCTTCACACGTCTCTGCTAGAGTGTCTGCTCCTTCACGCGTCTCTGCTAGAGCGTCTGCTCCTTCACACGTCTCTGCTCCTTCACACGTCTTTGCTAGAGCGTCTGCTCCTTCCCATGTCTCTGCTCCTTCACACGTCTCTGCTAGAGCATCTGCTCCTTCACACGTCTCTGCTCCTTCACACGTCTCTGCTAGAGCGTCTGCTCCTTCACACGTCTCTGCTAGAGCGTCTGCTCCTTCACACGTCTGCTAGTGTGTGTGCTCCTTCACACGTCTCTGCTAAAGTGTCTGCTCCTTCACACGTCTCTGCTCCTTCACACGTCTCTGCTAGAGTGTCTGCTCCTTCACACGTCTCTGCTAGAGTGTCTGCTCCTTCACACGTCTCTGCTCCTTCACACGTCTCTGCTAGAGCGTCTGCTCCTTCACACGTCTCTGCTAGAGCGTCTGCTCCTTCACACGTCCCTGCTAGAGCGTCTGCTCCTTCACACGTCTCTGCTCCTTCACACGTCTCTGCTAGAGCGTCTGCTCCTTCACACGTCTCTGCTCCTTCACACGTCTCTGCTAGAGCGTCTGCTCCTTCACACGTCTCTGCTCCTTCACACGTCTCTGCTAGAGCGTCTGCTCCTTCACACGTCCCTGCTAGAGCATCTGCACCTTCACACGTCTCTGCTAGAGCGTCTGCTCCTTCACACGTCTCTGCTAGAGCGTCTGCTCCTTCACACGTCTGCTAGTGTGTGTGCTCCTTCACACGTCTCTGCTAAAGTGTCTGCTCCTTCACACGTCTCTGCTAGAGTGTCTGCTCCTTCACACGTCTCTGCTCCTTCACACGTCTCTGCTAGAGCATCTGCTCCTTCACACGTCTCTGCTCCTTCACACGTCTCTGCTAGAGTGTCTGCTCCTTCACACGTCTCTGCTAGAGTGTCTGCTCCTTCACGTGTCTGCTAGAGTGTCTGCTCCTTCACACGTCTCTGCTAGAGTGTCTGCTCCATCACGTGTCTGCTAGAGTGTCTGCTCCTTCACGCGTCTCTGCTAGAGTGTCTGCTCCTTCACACGTCTCTGCTAAAGTGTCTGCTCCTTCACACGTCTCTGCTAGAGTGTCTGCTCCTTCACACGTCTCTGCTAGAGTGTCTGCTCCTTCACACGTCTCTGCTACAGTGTCTGCTCCTTCACACGTCTCTGCTAGAGTGTCTGCTCCTTCACACGTCTCTGCTAGAGTGTCTGCTCCTTCACGTGTCTGCTAGAGTGTCTGCTCCTTCACACGTCTCTGCTAGAGTGTCTGCTCCATCACGTGTCTGCTAGAGTGTCTGCTCCTACACGCGTCTCTGCTAGTGTCTGCTCCTTCACGCGTCTCTGCTAGAGTGTCTGCTCCTTCACGCGTCTCTGCTAGAGTGTCTGCTCCTTCACGCGTCTCTGCTAGAGTGTCTGCTCCTTCACACGTCTCTGCTAAAGTGTCTGCTCCTTCACACGTCTCTGCTAAAGTGTCTGCTCCTTCACACGTCTCTGCTAGAGTGTCTGCTCCTTCACACGTCTCTGCTACAGTGTCTGCTCCTTCACACGTCTCTGCTAGAGTGTCTGCTCCTTCACACGTCTCTGCTAGAGTGTCTGCTCCTTCACACGTCTCTGCTAGAGTGTCTGCTCCTTCACGTGTCTGCTAGAGTGTCTGCTCCTTCACACGTCTCTGCTAGAGTGTCTGCTCCATCACGTGTCTGCTAGAGTGTCTGCTCCTTCACGCGTCTCTGCTAGAGTGTCTGCTCCTTCACAAACCTGTCAATACTATTGAGAGTTAGTGGAGAGAATGTCCTTCCCATGGCATTATAATCCATTTTCTTCTGTCACTTTAGGTTTGGGTGATCGCAGACAAAGTTCAAGGTAGTCACAGCTTAAGCTGCGGAACCATCTGCCGTCGTTTAGGGGTGCAGCCAATGGAACTGAAGGGACTTTCATGGGACTATGGAATAGGGGTGAGTGTGGGCAAGTATTTGTTGCTGATTCACACATGAGACCAGTGCAGAGGTTTTCACTTGAGCGTTAGAAAATAAAACAAATGAAAGAGAGTTTAGCCACAAAATGTTGTTTGTGCCGAATAAATAGCCCCCTTATTTTAGGGACCATGCTTTAAATGTTGATGAACATCTTCTTTTGATCTTAAAGCAGCTGTCCCCTCTATCTGTTCCCCGTATGGGAATCTGGGGGGTGCCCACAGCTGAGCTATGCTAATTTCAGTTCCGGGACACCCCAATTCCCAAGACACTTACTGGTGGAGATTTATTTATCAAATAGAAAGAAAAAACAAGTGATAGACAGCACTCAAAAAATAAGATAATCTCATGCAGGTTGCAGGGTGCAAATAAAGGAACATAAAGAAGGACCCAATTCCTCCTAAATAATTACAAAACAGTAATAATAGTTCCAGCACTCACTGACTAGTAGAATGAATCTCAAGAGTAGGTAATTGCCAAATCAAAAAAAGATATTTAATGTCAACACAAGTCAAATCCACGGAGCGATGTGACCAACACAAAAGCGTCTACAATACATACTGCAAAAAAAACATAGTATGCAAAAAACAGAATATCACACAATGGGAGGTGGGGGTGGGGTGGAGGGAGAAACGGGGGGGGGGGGGGCAAAAAATGGGGATAAGCAGGGGGGCAATGTTTCGGGGACAAACCCCTTCCTCAGGCCCGTTCCCTCAGGTCCCCAAAAGGGGACACAGAGGTACTTCCCTTCCCCAAAGCCCCAACACAATGAAACAGCAACCCTAGCAGATTAAGCACACAAAGCACCTCTAAGTAATCAATCTAAGAGTATGACAAAGGAAAATAGAGAGAATATAACTAGTGTGAAATCAGACCACAGGGTATAAGACGTCTAGCATAATCACAAGCACTTCTCCTCTCCTGCTGCAAGGGGGACTGCTGACTGGGACTGAATGAGACAGTATATAAAGGGTAGGGGTGACATCATCATTGATGCGCACGCATAATGGAAAACAGCAGTCCACATCACAGATGCTGCTATTACAACAGCAGCATCTGTGATGTGGACTGCCGTTTTCCATTATGCGCATGTGCGCGCGCACCCGTGCGCGTCTGCGCGCTGCCATGGACATCTGATGTGCTTACACAGAAGGACTCCCTCATTAGCCGAAGTGCTCAGGCGCCAGCCTTGGACGGCCATTCCCAGCAGGAGTGAAGCCGGAGGACATTCCAGCCTATCAGATACATGTTCTGTGCTTAGCATATGACGTTAAGGGGCTCAGCTGCTCCTGATTTTGGTTGATTACCCACACAGCTGCTGCTATTGGACTAATTACACCACCAATGATGATGTCACCCCTACCCTTTATATACTGTCTCATTCAGTCCCAGTCAGCAGTCACCCTTGCAGCCGGAGAGGAGAAGTGCTTGTGACTATGCTAGATGTCTTATACCCTGTGGTCTGATTTCACACTAGTTATATTCTCTCTACTTTTCCTTTGTCATACTCTTAGATTGATTACTTAGAGGTGCTTTGTGTGCTTAATCTGCTAGGGTTGCTGTTTCATTGTGTTGGGGCTTTGGGGAAGGGAAGTACCTCTGTGTCCCCTTTTGGGGTCCTGTGGGAACGGGCCTGAGGAAGGGGTTTGTCCCCGAAACGTTGCCCCCCCCCCCCTGCTTATCCCCATTTTTTGCCCCACCCCCCCTTGTTTCTCCCTCCACCCCACCCCCACCTCCCATTGTGTGATATTCTGATTTTTGCATACTATGTTTTTTTGCAGTATGTATTTTAGATGCTTTTGTGTTGGTCACATCGCTCCGTGGATTTGACTTGTGTTGACATTAAATATCTTTTTTTGATTTGGCAATTACCTACTCTTGAGATTCATTCTACTAGTCAGTGAGCGCTGGAACTATTATTACTGTTTTGTATTTATTTATCAAATGTTTTACAGGGAAGTAATACATTGAGAGTTACCTCTCGTTTTCAAGTATGTCCTGGGCACAGAGTTATGATGACAAATACATGGTTACAAATACGTAGTTACATTAAGTAAGCAGGGTTGTACATTATATACAAGACATTGCATGCAAAGTAAGAGATAGTATATGTTATAGGCGTATGTAACAGTTACAGACCAAATTAAAATGTGAGACCGCTTTAGTTCTGAAAGAATTTAGCCTGGTGGTGGCTGTGAGAGTCTCCAGTAGATTGACTGGGTGCACGGTAAGAGAAGGAGGAGCGGCCGGATACTTTGTTGAGCCTTGGGCCTGTGTGGATTTAAATCACCACGATGATGACAAAGCCGTCACTTTTAGAGTACTTATATGTAGTGTTTACTTCAACTACAAGAATCCCCCCTACCCAGCCAGGAAATAAAGCACACCAGGAAAACGTTTTACCCAACACGTACATTTGAATTTTCTTTCCATTCAAAAGTTTAAGTCAAGGGCATAGTTATCATGCTAGTAAGGGGAGCCCGGGAATTCCCCAGACTCAGGCCCATCCACAGTGATGAATCCTCTGTGTTTACTAATCAGAGACACTTCCTCCTGGTTACTGCCCTAGCAGATTAGCAAAAACATTGTATTTTTTATATAAAGAGAGAGAGAAAAATAGGGCTCAACATAACACGAGCCAGTGACCTCCTATTGGCCCACATGACATGAGATTTACACCACCATTTTGTTTCCGCTAGAGGGGACTGAAACCCTTGTTACCTTCACATTTGGATGATCATGAGGGTGGAAGATGTTTCTGAGATATCTAACAATGAAGAGCATGAATATATAAAAGATGCTATTCTTTGAACTGAGAGCATTATACATTCCTGCAGTAGTCGGGCATTTGCTTTTGACTCTTAATTGCAACTTAATAAAGCTCTTGGTGTGTGTATTTTTGAATGTTTGTAGTTGAGTCCTTACATGGTATGTGTGAGAGAAGGGCCAGAAGCACAGCAAAAGCGTAAAGGGCACCGCCTCATGGTGTCATTATTTGGCTCTGTTTTAGGGAGGGTGGGAGCATGTCACCATAAGAGGAAACTCGACAGAAGCCTCTAAGAATTTGGATGCACCAGGACAGAACTCGCTTGACTCAACACTAACCCTGGATCCAGATGAAGAAGACAAGGCAAGGAATAGGTCCTCACCTAAAGCAAGCTGCTTAATCCATGGAGATCAAGAAGGTCAAGACGAAAATGCAGCTGGTTGTTAGACTGGTAGTGGTAGTCAAAGTTAGTTTATTGTGGCGAAAAGTGAAGCAAAGGCTGTTGAATTCAAATTCTTTATATAGCATTGCATATAAAATCAGTATATGTGTATTTTGGGCTGGAAATGATGTAGACTGTGAAATCAGACGTTTTTAATCTGGGCATTTTTCTCCTAATGAGTTGGGCAGTAACACAGATGTTTAAATAGTATTTTTGTTATGTTAACATTTTAATTTCAAAATATTGTAACGTTCTTCAGTGAAATAGATTGGCTGATTTTACACACCGTCCCATAAGTAACTGAGCGGATTTGTTTTACAGAATACCTGGTTCTTAACTTTCTTGTAAAATGTGCCGGATATAAATATGACTACTTCAGTATTGGGGGGGATACCTTTTTTATGTGGACTAACAATTGATATTTTATGACAAGCTTTGGAGACTTCCTTCTTCCTCAGGCCAAACGATATTAATTCACTAAAGATTCCATGAGTTAGTATCGCGTGACCTGAGGAAGAGCGAAGTCTCGAAAGCTTGTCATAAAATATCAATAATCCAAATAAAAAAGGTATCCCTCAATACTGAAGAACTTTTTTGTTTTTCACTATCACAACTGGACTAACACGGCTATTTCTATTTAATTCAGGGTATGAACGGGTGTCTTCCAAGTCATTGACATTTCATGGAAAGTTTTGTTTGCAGTCAAATAAAAAAAGGGAGGTTACATTCCCATCTCTCACGCAGGCTCCCAAACCCTGTTCGTGTCTCTCAAATATGATATAGAGTTTAAAGCCCAGAAGTAAAGAAAGCCGTTGTAGAATACAAGATGCTTTCCCTGGCGCAGGTTGGTGTGGAAATGGGGCATCTTGATGTAACTATTTCAGATGTTTGAAAAATGACTATCTCTGGCTCAGTGTCTCACACATGCAATGCTTCTTACTCCTACTTCCTGTGTGTGTAATTATATCATCATGTACACAGCATTCAATCAGCTGAGCATCGAGGTGAAGACAGAATAGATGTTGATGCAAATGTTCTATAAAATCAGCATGCTAATATGCTATGCATTCCTTAAATGGTTCTTTGGTGTAAGATAACCAGGTATTTTAATATATGTACAATTAGGATGTTTAATGAGTAGAAATAATAGTAACTGGAATTCTGTATAAGTCTCTAAAAAGACTATCGCTACTTTAAGGACATTTCTTTTTGACAGGCACTTAATGCACTTTATGCAGATGGGCACAAATTAGCCATAATGTGAATTCAAGGCTCGGACACCTATATTGTGTGTGATGGTTTATTACATGAGCTTCGGATAAATTACCTGTAATTGGACAATGATAAAATAGTTTGTTCTGCTCTCCTGGAGCCTGCCTTGTAAACCAGACTAATCCTGGGAAGAAAGGCAGCGGCCCGCCAGTGGCCTCGGCAACACAAATGTTTTAGTAATGCAAAAGTATAAGGATCAGCGGGTCCTAACCCTCATCCTCACAAACATCCACACTTGGACTGAAACGGTGGTCCTTGTACTTTTGTATTGCTAAAACATTTGTGGCCAAGACCACAGGCGTGCCGTATTCTTTCTTTCCCAGGATCTGCTATACCCCAACTCGCTGGGGCTTTCTGAGACCCCGTGGCAGCTGTTGACAGTAACGGAGTGCACCTACCTTCTCCTTAACATGTAAAGCAGACCGTCAGAAACATGCGGCAAAGAAAGGCCACGCTGGAGCTCACAACATGAACGCATCTGAAGGATGATTTGCCCCTTTGGGCAAAAGAATACAGTCCTTTTCTGTGAGATGCAGAATAGTAAGGGGGTGCACGTGGCAGGAGGGGGGGGGCTGATACAGACCTTTTCTGTGAGATGCAGAATAGTAAGGGGGTGCACGTGGCAGGAGGGGGGGGCGGCTGATACAGACCTTTTCTGTGAGATGCAGAATAGTAAGGGGGTGCACGTGGCAGGAGGGGGGGGCGGCTGATACAGACCTTTTCTGTGAGATGCAGAATAGTAAGGGGGTGCACGTGGCAGGAGGGGGGGGCGGCTGATACAGACCTTTTCTGTGAGATGCAGAATAGTAAGGGGCTTCCCGTGGCGGGAGAGGGGGCTGATACAGTCCTTTTCTATGAGATACAGAATAGTAAGGGGGAGCACGTGGCAGGAGGGGGGCTGATACAGACCTTTTCTATGAGATACAGAATAGTAAGGGGGAGCACGTGGCAGGAGGGGGGGCTGATACAGACCTTTTCTATGAGATACAGAATAGTAAGGTGGGAGCACGTGGCGGGAGGGGGGGCTGATACAGACCTTTTCTATGAGATACAGAATAGTAAGGTGGGAGCACGTGGCGGGAGGGGGGCTGATATGTTTGAAATTCAAATTTTGTAAACATCAAAGTTCATTCAGAGTTTCAAGTTGAATTTAAGAACAAACTTTCTAATCGATGCGAAATTCGGGGTGTGATCCTAAAGCCGCTCAGTCTCTGATCCATGTTCTGGGGGTGAGGAGCGTCCAGCTTTTGTTTTATTTTAAAGAAGGCAAACGTTTTTGGCGAGTTTGCGATTTAAAAAAAAAAAAACTTGCAACCCCAAAACTTGAAAAACGAAATCCAAACACGCGTGCAAGTGCTCAGGCCGCCCACATAGCCATCCACGTCCTGTGAGAGACACGCATTTCTGCGCATTGGTGTCCTCCGTTTTAAATTAGTGTGTGTGTGTGTGTGTGTGTGTGTGTGTGTGTGTGTGTGTGTGTATATATGTATGTATGTATGTATATATATATATATATATATCAGTATGCAAATAACTTATGCAATATAAGGTGTAGTAAGGTGTTACCTCTTTCATTCAGTGATTTCTGTTGTATTCATTGATCATGAGATACAGAAGGTGCCTTTCACATGTGGAATAATAACTAGAGTTTTATTTATTACACATAGGACAGTTTGACCAGTGCCGGATTAAAGGGGCTGGCTGGCCGGGCACTTGCCCAGGGCACCAACCGAAAAGGGGCGCCGTGCGCTCCAATCCCGGCATTTGGACATTTAAAGATGGTGACTCGGAACGACGGCAGCAACAGCAAGGGATATTGACATTGACGAGGGTGCTCGGACACGCGAGACATTGATGGAGCGGTACAGGGCGTGCAGGACCTGTCCCGCGCAGCCGTTCCATGAATGTCACTATCCCTTGCTGCTGACGCCACCGCTCTGAGTCGCCATCTTTAAATGTCCCTCGACATCGACGAGGCTGCGCAGGACTCAGACATTTAAAGATGGCGCGGGGTCGAAGCGCGCAAAAAGTTAAGAATGTTGCATTTGCCTTTTTGCCGCCTCATCTTTCCGCGTACTGACACGTTTCCATGACAATGATGATGTGGCGTCACTTTGTCATGGCAACGAGTCGCGACATGACGCTGCAGGAGGAGGGGCAGCACATTTTTAGCCTGTCCAGGCCGCGCTATTCTCTCAGTCCGGCACTGGTTATGACCATAGGACATGTAGACTTTTATTGAAGCTTCATAATACACATTAGACAAAGAAAAGTAAGGTCAATTTAAAGAGAAATGTAAAAGATCTGCCCAAAGAAGGGACCTCTGTGATCCTGACAATCTTGTACGCTTTTTAAGCACGAGTTGTCTACTGTATTGAAGGCATCACATCCACCTTACATTTCTGCGTCAATTTGCCAGGACGACACCGCGCCATCCTCTGTGTCAATACTCACGTGATGTTACTTTTTCCTAGTGCAGAGGCTGAATACGTAACACTAAGGCCTTGTTCAGGGTGCCAGAGGCAGGAGTTGGAGGGCGGGCGTTCGCGAGGGCGAGCGGCAGTCTGCTGGGCGATGTGTGTTCATCCCCAGCAGACTTTTTCAGGAGTTGGGGAGGGGGCGGGGCTACAGACCTGAGGTTAGGGATCCAAGTTGCAGTCTTGAAATCATTCTCAAGAATGATTTCATTGGCTGCCGAGGTCCCAGTGACGCTGCTGCAGCTTCAAAAAACGACTTGGGTTGTTTAGTGAAACTGTAGCCAGCGTCAACTCCGTACTTCGGAGACAGGGCAGCTGCTACCCTGACAACCAGTATTCAATTTGAATACATTGTGTCCCACGGCAGCTCGCACGTAAGCACGCCCTCCCTCCGAAGCCAGCACCCTGAACGAGGCCTTAACGGTGGAACTCTTTGTAAGGCATCAATCATACAATACACTGATTTAAAAGTCACAAAGAGATTTCTCTGCATTCAGTAATCACAGAGCTCCATAGATCTATATAACATTACATGGTCATTGTTTATTTGAGACTCAATTTAGGGGAGAAATATACTGTATTCTTCCCAAATGTTTAATTGTTATTTAGATGTAATGCTCATATGTTTTTAGTGTAGCTTTTGGGTTATGATGTTCATAGGCCGTGTGTCTTAACATAATGGATAGTAAGGGTCACATATGGTTGGAATGTAAATTCACTTTTGAGGATTGCATACAACAGAATGAAGATGGCCCACTGCAGAATTCTTATTTCATGTTAAACAAACACTTGCAGTGACATTAACGTGTTAATGTTAAAATAGTTCATTCACTCCCATTTGAACCTATACAAATATTTGTCTACTCCAGTGCTTTTCAACCTGGAAGTCTCCAGTGGATCTACAAACTATTTCTATAATGGGAGATATTTTAACATCATTTAAGGTTGCTGTGTTTTATAACTTTTCACAACAATGTAATGAAATGATGTAGTCAGTTATAAAATGTAACATTACAGTGCAGAATAATCTTTATACAGTATCATATGAGGAGATGTAATGACAAAGCCGCGACTTTAGGAAGCCTATTTCTCAGTAGGTGCTCTGGAGTTCTGCAAGGGAGCACATTTCTAAGGGTTCTGTGTCGGAAAAGCACTGATTTACTCATTGTAGTACTTTCATTAATAGCATTAAGCACTAAAAAGAACTGAAGCTGCTCTAAGAAACATTAACGTGTGTGTGTCTGTGTCTGTGTCCCTCCAGAATAGCTTTGGGGATGATTTTGTGAAAGCTTCCCCCCATGCTATACCTCCTTTTCCAGCAGAGACCTGCAATGCGTTTCTTCTAGCCGCGGAGGAGTTAAAACATTATTTATTAATAGAGATGGGGAATGTCCTGATTTCACGTTATCCTTTCCTTACATTCTCAAACAGTACATTGATATTGGATCTGGCTGCTCCCTGGTATTTTAGGACAATTGGTGTGTCCATGTTTTCTGAGTGTCCTATCTACAGTACAATTACTCCACTGTTTTGATACTGTATTGTATTTTTTTCCTTGTTGAACTTTTTAATTAGATTATTCACTTTAACATTACCCTATCATCCCCTTTTCTTTAGCACTTTGAAAAAAACCTTTGCTCTTTTTAAATGGAAGGTGATGGAAAAAGAAAGTTATTTCCCCAAATGGGTCTTAAGGGGTCTCTCATGCCAGCGGGTTTCTTGTGTTATACAGTGGGACCCCTAGTAAATATTAGCCAGTGTTTGTGTTGAAAACAACCAGCTGAAATAGTTTTACTGTAAGAATAATCTCCTATTTTAACGTAATTGTCAAACAGGTTTTCTGTTACTTGGCAAGATTTATACAATCAATATTGTTCGATGTAAATCTTTTTGAAATAAAATGTAACGCTGTGTGAAATCGAACAAATCCGACTTCCCTTCCCTGAATGTCACCTCTGCATGCAACGTCAGAAACATTATATTCTGTTAGCCTTTTTGTGAGCATGATTAAAACGGGATACGTTTTCCATTTGCAGCTGTATGTTTACATTTTATTAAAGGAGTTGTGTGCACAGTAAAATGTAATTAAATGCTATTTATGTATTGCTAAAATAAAAACATGCTTCATACTTAAAGCTGTAGTCCAAGCTGCCGGTTTTTTCTTCCTCCCTTTATTATGTGCATCAATACAATCCACACAATGATAAGTAATTGGCTAAATTGCTGATCGATCGACGAAGATTCGGCTCGGGGGTTCACGAAATGGTGCAGCAGAAGAGGACCAAAGATGCAATGTTCTGTGGAGAAGATCATGTGACCAGGCAGTCACTAGATACAATTGGGGCACTGCTAGAGAGAGGGCAGGGCTCAAAAAGGGGGTTCGGAAGAGGAAGGGGATGTGACTTTGTAAATGGTTGCTATAGAAACAAAAAAATGCTTGTTACATTATAATACATAACAAATGTCATTCAGAGTTGTTTTTAAAAAAAATGCTACAAGTATTTTCTCATAGTACTGAACTGATATTTAAAAAAACACGTAGTAGTCTGCAGCTTTAATAACTATCTGCTAGTGTTTATGAAACCTTTTTGCTATATGTACTATTCCTTTATAAGAGAAACTCGCAATACTGTGCATCAAAAACAATATCTGGACTAGGATCTGATCAGCTGATATTTCAGAGGGGATTTATAATGTACAGTAATGTACTAACTAAGTAACTCCCAGTCCATTGACTTTGCTCTACACATTCCATATTTGTTATTGGTCCTATGAACTATAGGTTGGGGTTTATCCTGCTTGATCCAAGGGACATACTAGAGTAGGTCCAAATAGCTTTTAGGTGGAAGAAACAATTGGGGGGGGGGGCGGAGGGCGGGGTGCTGTAGTGATACTGACTCGTATGTTTCAGTTGCTGTTTTGCTTTCTGTACTCAAATAACATCTCTATGGAGAAATCCAGGCTCTTTCTTTGAAATATTTTTTTCTTTTCCCCCCAGGATTTAAGCAGGGGGTCTCCAGATGCGAACCCCATTAATTTCAGCTCCGGGGACCCCTTGCACCTGGAAATACCTCCTAAGTAAGTGCCGCTAGCTGCTCTGCTTGGCTAGCTGAGCTTCCCACTTTAAAGCTCCCGCCTCACATGGGCCAATAGGAAGTGGAACCTGATAACGTCGCGGCTTCCTGTCGGCCGGCAGGGCGCGGCAGCTTTGAAAAGCCGCCACAACATGAACCATGAAAGGTGAGCAGAGCAGCTAGTGGCACCTACTGTGCAGGTAAGTATCTCCGGAAGCAGGGGGTCCCTGGAGCTGGAATGAATGGGGGTGCAGCTCTGGTGACCCCCTGCTTCAATCCTGGGTAAAAAAAAACAAAACAAAAGAAACACGCTTGAATTGCCACTTTAAAACTTTCCCCCAAAAATTGGACATCTAGCTGTGTCAGTCTCCTTAGAATTGTGCAACATGAATGAGAACTTGGGTAGAGGTAGGTGATTACCTTTTTTTGGGATGTCTTATGTCACAGTTTGGATAGGAGTCACGCCAGGTTTAGCATTGAGTATAATGTTACGTCCCTGCTTTCACCTTAACAGACGTTAGTGACTAGTGCATCTCCATCTTGCTACCGGCCGCTAATATTAACGCTTTTCCTGTAACGTAACATTAAACCTAAGTAAACGTTACAGACCTTAGTGATACCCAATAAACACTGCGCTTTATATCACATTTAGTGCCCTAAGAAAAGCATTGCATCTGAACGCTTGGCATCACCTACTATTAAAGAACTCATTCCTTTTCCCAAAATTGTTAAATAAAGACAGGACACATTAAAAGCATCAGATTATTTATTGTAAAAATGTATAGGGATAGAAACAGTGGGAGGAAAAGGATACAGAAGCATACGTACACCTGCAAAACAACCGACGTGCTTCTCACTGCAGATAAACTTATGGGTACAAAACCTCAGATGAATGTGGTTTGATTCCTTAAACCGCTTACACATCTGCTATACTGTATCTAAAGGGATGTGCAACCCACTACAAAGAAAGATTTGTTACTAAAGAGCCCGGCAATGCTTTACAGAGAAAAGCCTAGGGAACACCCATCAATTTGTTCTATTGCAAAGGTAAGGTTACACAAGCATTAAGTGGCCATATGCCCGGAGGAAATGTAACTTGGCTGCACACACTGTCCAAATGCAGAAAAGTGATATCAGAAATGTGCAAATAAAAATGTGGACAATATTCAGAACTCCGATCATTCTACAGAACAGACGACATGACAAAGTGCGGCCGGACTATGCAGAGGTGTCAACATCCAGGAATATCAATCAGTGACGTCGGGGTTCTGGTTTACAAAAAAAATGGGATTTTTTATGTGAAACTGCTAATTGTTATCACTGAAACTAACACTACTGATTCTAAAACTCATTGAAACTCAGGAAATTATTTGTGGGGAGCCTTGTTATCTGCCACTGTTGTTGTACAACCATGTTTAGCACTATTTTGATTTGGTGCTCGTCCTCTGTGCAAAAACGAAGAATGTCAATTTATATTTGTTTGTATTTGCCTCTCAGTGGATCAGCAAGGAATATATTCAGGAGTAATGAGTATCATATATTTTGATAAGTCCCTTCCTATACATTTTAGATCTGACATATTGCTCTTGTTGCCCTATGTTTGGAAATGTCCCGATTTTTAGTACCTCTTGTATGTTACATTTGTTTTGGATACTGAACTTGTGGCCGTTGCAGAGCAAATCATTGCACTGGCACTAAAGGTGTTACATGTGCCACAACCTCATATAAAATCTATGGGCCAGATCCGTAAAACATAAATCATTATTTTCTAATTATGCATAACCAGTGGGTGGTTTATTCATTCGCGTAGGCTTTACGTCACGTTATTGTAGCGCAATGTTGCGTTCCATTCCAATAATGTGACACTGGAACTCTCTCTCGCCCTCCTCCTGTTCCAGCGCCCTATTTCAGCAGCTGGGTGGGAGTACCGCCACCTATAGCTATGACTTAACTAACGTAACATTACGTCTTTGCGTTACCCTTAACTGACCTTTGTCAATGCGCTGTTAAGGGGTTAAAGGTAACGCAATGCTATTTCCGGGGTGAAAACAGGACTTAACATTACGTATTAGGCCTTTGAAGATGCACGTTAATGTCACGTTATTTAACTTAAAGCTCTGGATCTGGCGCTCAGACTTCATTTGACCGTGGGATATGGATCCAGTTGGTAACAGTACACATAAAATGTATTAGGATTATAATTTTGCATGTATAATTGTGTTTATATAGTGGCAACAGTGTACGCAGCGCTTTACAGAATTACAATAGAGGGGAAATAAAGTACAAACAATGGGTGTAAGAGCAGTAAGCAACATAAGGCAAAGGGAGATCCTGCCCTGAAGAGCTTACACTCTGAGTGCACTTTTGTAGAGACTTTTGGGGTCACAAAGGCTTACACACACACACACACACACACACACACACACACACACACACACACACACACACACACACACACACACACACACACACACACACACACACACCTTTTTCTGAAGTATATAAAATATATAAAAGTCAATATATTTAAAACTTTGGCTACTGTTTGTCTTCTCCTGTGATGCCATCACATGCATTTACATGCCAATTATCTAATGCTATGAGAAGGAAATGTAGATTGATCAAACAATTTTTTTTTCCTGAGCAGTAAGCCAGAGAACAAACAGTGATTTTGTTCAACTGAACACGCAAGCAGCAAACTAACTGAATATAACTGAATATATATCCCCTTTATAGAATGTCACTTGGCAGGAAACTCGATCCGTTGTGGGTCCCTGTGGCAATGAAAAGTTCATCTTCAGATGTTCATCTTGGTGACATTTCTTTGAACATTAGTTTTATTAACTAGTCGGTTAATTTAAGTATTATGCTATACAGGTAGTCACACTATCCTACGTTTCACTTTACAACGAATGACATATCCAACGCTTTACAATGCCACCTTATGGGCCGTTTTTTGACGCCGGAATGTGTTATCCAGCGCTCACCGCCACTGATTAACATGGGACTCACTTTACAGCAGTTTCACTATCCAACGCTACTTCCAGAACGGGTTCCATTGGATAACCGAGGACTGCCTGTATAGGAATTTAACGCATCCTCAAAGAGCCTTAGTGGCCAAGAAGTAATGTTGATCCCCAAAAGTTGTATCGGCAATCATTAAACCATTTATGTCCATTGTGGCATCAACATTTTATATAGATTACATTTGCACACTTCATTTTATTCTAGTGTTCAGAAGCGTCTACCATTAGAGATCTTAGTGTGCGCTAAGGCTAAATTCCAAGTGCTAAAACTCTAACCGTGACTATTAGCCCAAAAATACATCCCAACACCCAAGAACATTGTACAACGGGAGAAACATGAGCAAACTCAAATTAAACAGTCATTATCTGGAATAATCTAGATTAGAAAGAAAAGGAAAAGTAGACTTAATTTTGAGTGGGGAAAAAATGCCTGCTCTACGCTCTTCGCTGTAAGGGTACATTATTAACTACAGTACATAGTAAGATTTCTTGGCAGTGCAAAGTTGAACACCTGTTCCTCAACATGGCAACTTCTATGGCACTTTTTCTTCTTTCCTACGGCTTGCAGATGACAAGTTTGAAGTGGGTCTGTAACCCTGAAAAGATTAAAATAGCCGCCTTCTGTTTGCATGAGTCCCACACGGCCAGCAGCTATCATTGTCCCTGCCCTCTGCAAAATACCCACGTATAATGACACCTGGATTCCAGATGTTAATCATCACAATGGTGTTTGGTGGGAATGGTGTTTTAGTTTTGTTGGTGTAATACTAGTGCCCTATTCCTCTTATAGGAAAACCGTTTTTGCTCGTTAGTTGCATAATTAACAGCTGAATATTTCAAAATGTTACATAGCAGATGAGGTTGAAAAAAGACGTGCGTCCATCAAGTTCAATCTATGCTAAATTTAGACAACAGATACTTTATCCTATGTCTATACATACTTATTGATCCAGAGGAAGGCAAACCCCCAGTGTCATATCATCCAATGATATCTCATAAGGGGAAAATAAATTCCTTCCTGAGTCCAAGAATTGACAATCGTATTAATCCCCGGATCAACATTCTTCCCATGTATACTTATTTGGTATATCCCTGTGATTATTTTTTAAGTATAAATGCATATACTACGGGTCTACGTCTTGGGGTGAATCATTGTTTAATTTTTAAAAAAAAACTAAAAAACCCAGGCTGTTTCCCTACAATTTGTCAAAATAAACTTTTTTTTTAATTTTTTTAAACGGTTTAGAGACAATGTGTGTTTCACTAAATCAGCTCTTCCAGGATTTCACCCCAGTTTGTATTGCCATACAGTCCCACTCATATCTCCATTCTTTCACTAGTTCAAACAATGTTCATTGAATTACCCACATTCTGTCTGATTTAAGTGCCAGAAGTGGTCCAAACAGCAAAAAAAAATGTATATATATATTATACAGTATTACAACTAAATTAGCAAAATACAAATTTGTTTTGTTTTTTTCTGATGTTTGCACAAGTGCAAAAGTTAGACAAATAAAACCTTTATTTATATCAGCTACCTTGTCTGAAGCTGTGGATTTGTGTAGAGTATTTTTTTAAATGTTCATCATTATCTTCGTCTCCATGTTGCCGCTGATAATGCTTATAAAACTTGCCCCGAATGCCGGTGCTGGCTTCTTGCCCCGCCGCAGGCAAGCACCCGCTGGACATGTTTAGTATAGTGGCAGTTAGAGTGTTTATATAATTTTTTGCTAAAGTGAGTGTCTCAATTTTGGACAATTTTTTCTCTGCTCTAACATGCGGGATGACCTCTCTCAAGGCTTGGAAAGCATTATTCAGCTTGTGCATCCTTTGCCTCTCCCGTTCGTTGCTCTCCAGTCTTCGGACGCTGTGCTCCTTCCCACTAGACGACTGCTTTTTCTTTCTGATTGTGTTTTTAATAATGTCTTGGCTTTTACCTTTGCTACTTTCCTTGTAACCTAAACACTTGACCTGCTCCTGATCACTTGATGTTGCCTCCTGCTGACACTCCTCTCGGGAGTCAGCTGACAGCCTTCGTCTTGCTGCTCTTGTCTTTGTCTTCATAGCTCAACAGAAGAGGGGAAAATCCAACCCAGTGTATTTCCCAGAAGGTATCTTCTGGTTCTAATCATGAAAAGGCTGTGAAAACATAACCCTGTATTAGAAACTGGTTAAAACAGCACATGAAACTGCAGTGGATGCTAGAAACTGTACTGCACCTGTTTGTTATAATACTGTCAGTTTCAAAACCAACCACAACAGAAGATAATGCAGAACTTAGTATTTATTTTCATTTTATTTATGGTAGTCCCAAGTAGGGTTTGGGCAATATCAAAATGTTCACCATGATAACGATATTAAGACATTTCTTGCGATAACTAAGTATATTGCGATACATTTGTTCAAATAATGTGGAAAATAGCTGAAGCGCTCAATGCAGGTATAACCTCAAAAATATTAGCCAAACCACTAAACCAGGGTACTAACAATTGATATAGTACCTATTGTGTGATATTATGGGTACTATCCTCCTGAAGACAGGTGGTGTGTGGTGCAACCCACTCACCATCAGTCTCATTGGCAGGTTCCCCTGAACAATATACAAATACTCACATCCAGGTAGGGTAGGTAGGAAAAAGAACGCTGTGACGTTCGAAACGCGTTGGATGGGTCTTTTGTCACATTAAAGTGCCCTTTTAATCATTTTTTGTTTTGGGTCCTTCCTGCTCCGTTTGTGCTGGTGCGCTTTTTGGTCTCCTTTTTCCCTGTATTTGTTCAAATAAGTCTAAAAAAATGTTCTAGTAAATCTAAATAAAATATTTTCTCAAAATACATACATTTTCTTTAGATTCACTAGAACGAAGGGCCCTTCATTCCCAAAGCCTTTCCGTGTCTGCGCGTCACCATGTCCCACCTACACTTCTCCCATCACCCTAAAATTCCCCTTGTCCAATCACTCTCACCCGAAGTACTCCCTCCATTTAAAAACACATTTATTTGATAAAATGTTAAAAATATATTCAACAGATTTTTCGACAATTAAGCATTGTCAAAAAATCTGTATTAATAAATGTTTAATATTATCATAAAGGGTGAAAGTGATGGGCTGAGGGGGATGTTAGGGTGATTGAAGCAGTGTAGATGAGAAATGGTGGAGTGCAGCCATGGCAGGGGTGGTTAAGTGTCCCAGGGGGGAGATATTAAGAAGTTAAGTGCCCCAGGGGGAGAGAGGACGGGGTTTAGGTACCCATGGGTGAGAGAGGAAGGGGTTAAGTGCCACAGGGGGGAATGGGGAAGGGGTTAAGGGTCCCAGGGGGAGAATGGGGAAGGGGGGGTTAAGTCGGATGGAATGCTTAACAAAAGGAAAGTAAAGAGAGAAGTTCCTACCTTTCCCTGCTGCAGCCCACTGCTCTCACTCCCCATGCTGCCCGAAGCTCCTCCCCCTCCCTCTGAGTCTCTATGACCCCACGGCGTCATTTGATGCTGCGTTGCCACAGCGACACGTCACCGAAGACACAGTAAGGGACGTTGCAAAGGCCTCACGCGATCCCCCGGCATTTCATTTAAATGCCTTGGGGAAGAGCGCGGGGCCTCTGCAACGGCTGTGCCCCCCCTGAAAAATCTTGTGCCCCCTGTTTGCGCACCCCTGGATTAAGTTATAGTGGACAGACTCGGTGCCTTACAGATCTGTTTGCACACAAGTATTTATTACTACCCTTTGGAAGGGCAATTATTTAGTATTTTAGGTACTCGTGTAGGCAACAAAGCATGGGGGATGTATCAAGGCAATTTTGTAGCAAAAACTGAGCAAAGAATTGCATTTTTGGGATGTGCCATTAAAATTTGTATGTGCCATTAAAATGAAAAGGACTGGAAACACTGGCACATACAAAATAATAATATCTTGGAAACATGGGTGTTTCCAGAAATATACAAATTAAATTCTGCTTCAGGACACTCTCCAATACCAATTCTGTCATTAAAAAAAAAAAGGTACAGTAGCAAGATTTGAGGATGGGGGATTGCTACTTTAAATATATCAGGAGTTACGAAGTAGTAATACAAAGAGTTAAGAACTTCCAGACTAAGAACTTCCTATAGACATAAAATAACAACACTGTGTTATAAATCACTTGTCACAGGCTTTATTTGCTTAAAGGAGGAAGTTCTAGAAAAGAGTTTAAGCTCTGCAGTTGTGCCAAGTGATCCCGTGAATATTAAAGCAGCCGTTCAAGCAATATCCTACATGTTTTTTTTTTTTTTAATAAATCAGTTCTGTACTATGAGGAAATACTTGTAGCATTAAAAAAAAAAAAATGTTTTAAAGACGTTTTTAATGTTTCTAATGTAGGAAGAATTTCCTAAGTGACAGCCCCTTCCCCTTCTGATAGGCTCTGGCTCTTGAGCCCCGCCCTCTCTCTAGCAGCGCACCAATTGTATCTAGTAACTGCCCAGTCAAGCATATTCCAGGACTAAATGCTGTGCAAGAACTGAATTAAATAACCCAGAGCAAACGATCGATTACAGGAGAACGGATCGATCTGCAGCTTAGCCAATCACTGGTCAGTGTGCAGATGGTATTGATGCACATATTGAATGGGAAAAACATATTTTTATTTTTTTAAACGGCAGCTTTATAAAATTGGTGTCATGTTGCTGAGATAGCTGTATAAAATACCCAGTGTCACTTTTTACATCCCACCACCACAAGCTACATTTCTTTCTATCCCAATATTTTATAATGAAGCAAACAGGTACACGCATGGTATGATAGTCACAGACCTTTGTATACACGAGTATTGTTTACTACCCTTTGGAAAGGCGGTAATTTAGCCGGTACTCATGTGTAAGCAACAAAGCATTGAGGGTGTACTGTATCAAGGCAAATTTTAAACAAAGGTGAAGCAAAGAATACAATTTCCGTGTTGTGCCTCTACAGCAAAACATTGCAGAGTCTTCGGCATCATGAACCTCTGGTTAACAAGAAGTATAAACTAATTGTGTACATGAAGCAATGGAAAGCTCAAAATGTTGCATTGTGCCCCAAAACATGACTTCCTCTTACATTCCCTGATAGGATTTGAATTAATCTGTGTTTGTCCCATCCTGACGAGGGCTAGGTTGCCCTCAATTTCTCATAATCTGAGTTTGTGGAACAAAAATGAAAAGATTTCGAAGCTCAGTTTTGAAAGATCGGGGATAACACCACTATTTTTTAACCCAGAGTTTTCCCCCGGGCATGACGAGGTCAGTTTTTGAAGTATGGCGATCAAGGGGGATCCACAGGATAGTGGATGTTATAGACACGGACAAGTCCAGTGTCCTTCCCTTCGCCACCCTCAGGGATCAATACAATCTTCCAGGTAGTGAAATCTTCAGGTACCTACAGATCCAGGGGTTTGTTCAGGGAGGAGGCCTCCACTCCTGACAGTTTTCGAGACATTGTTCCCGCAAAGCTCCAACCCAAAGAGGGTCGATATCGACTATTTATTCCTCAATCTTTCTCCCTTCCCAGGAAAAATAATTCTCTTTTATAGCACACTGGTTGAGAGATTTAGGTCAAACTCTAGAAACATGGGGGGAAATATTTGAAGCAGCTCTATTTGTACACAGATTAAAGAGAATGCTCAGAAAGTTTTATATAGGTGGTATAGGTGCGTCTGGCTAAGATGTATCCGGGCACGTGTCCTGTGTGTCCTAAGGGTTGCGGCCAACGCGCCCCGTTCATTAATATGTGGTGGCTGTGCCCCAGGGTGGCGGAGCTATGGGAAAGAGCTCACAGACAGACGGAGAGAGTACTGAGCTTTGATTTCCCTCTCGACCCATGGGTATGTCTCCTAAACAAACCTCAGGAGAACTTGGATAGATACCAAAATAAACTTATTAGCCATATAATGACAGCAAAGCGCTGTGCCATAGCAAAACCAGATAAGAACAAGAATTTGGTACCCTCTCAAAATGGAGAGACTTACTGGGATTTTGAGAGACTCCTGCTCAAATTTTCAAAGGGAATGGCAGCCGTGGCTGATTTATGAAACTCTCAACACACAGGGCCATCCCCCCATGGATCAGTCCAATATCCTCCAATGAGACTCTCTGTGTTCTCCAGGTTACCCGGAGGGACAGCCAACCCCAAAAAATTAAGACAAAGTGGGGATGAAACAGAATTGATCTAATGCAGGGGTGGGGAACCTTTTTTCTGCCAAGGGCCATTTGGATATTTATAACATCGTTCGCGGGCCATACAGACACAGATAGGCAGGCACACGGCAGGCACACAGAACCCCGCCCCCCCTACCTCTGGTAGTTGCTGCTGCTGCTGGGGGGATCGTGTAGGGCGGATGCTGGGGTAAGTGCAGGGGGAACTGCTGGAGAAGCATGGGGGAAGTGCGGGGAATGCTGCGGGGGGAGTGCTGGGGAAGTACGGTGGCTGCTGGGGATCGTGTAGGGCTGCCGGCGCCTCACACCACCTCCTCCCTCCTCCCGATCGGGCGCGCGGCGGCCATTTTTTTTTAAATTAGCGCGACCCCGGTTATAGCAGTTGCCTTAGCAGGGCCAGACCAAATGATTTCGAGGGCCTTATACGGCCTTCGGGCCTGACGTTCCCCCCCCTGATCTAAAGTGTTGTTGTTGGTAAATCTACTTACTTTTGCCAGTGGTCATGTACAATGTATTTTTTCTATGCGAAGTGTGCTAGTCAGGAATGTTGCACCATTCCTCCACCCCCCCCCCCCCATATTCCCGCCCTTTTTTTATTTCTATAACCCCCGCCCCCCCCCCTCCCCATAACTGTTGGACAAACCTAATAAAAACTTAAGTGAAAAAAAATATATATAAATATTTATATTTAGAGCTAAATGTATGCAGTATTGTTCCCCAAGCACAATCATTTTCTTCTTTATCAAAAATATTTATTTTTGTTTGGCTTCGATGGGCAGTCGTGGGCACCCATTTGAAACAATCCCTTGGACAAGGTTCTGTATACAGGAGATGAAAATTAGCACCAAATTACCAAAACAAGAGAAAAGAGTCTGAAAGTTCACAGAGTACCCCAAAATCACAGAGTACCCCAAAATCAGAGTACCCCAAATCACAGTCCCCAAAATCACAGAGCACCCCAAATCACAGTCCCCAAAATCACAGAGTACCCCAAATCACTGTCCCCAAAATCACAGAGTACCCCAAATCACAGTCCCCAAAATCACAGAGCACCTCAAATCACAGTCCCCAAAATCACAGAGTACCCCAAAATCACAGAGTACCCCAAATCACAGATTACCCAAAATGAAGTGTATTCTTGAGCTGAGCTGCGTGATTCTTTGAACTACAAAAAATACTATAAAAATTCATATTATTCTAATGGTTTAACGGATGCACGGCATTTGCACAGTGACGTTGGGTGAACCCTTCCCCAGAGGTGATTTATTTCAGGTTCTAATAGTAATTGGTTATACAAATCACCCCAATAATGCATCTTATATTTATAGGCCAAGCTCATACATTAAACTCTGATGCCGATGATAAATGTTGAAAAATTACATTTTTTTTTTAAAGTTACTATTTATAGCAATTACTGTACATGGAAAATTAAAATAGATACTTCCTAGAGTTTTCACACAACAGCAACGAATGCATATCGCAGCTCTGCAGATCAATACACACGTTCACTTTTTTCAATTTGTTTGAGAAATCCTTGTTGGAAACGAATACAAAAAAAAAACTTACTTGGGAAAACACTAAAGGAAATTATACCGTTCATTTAAGAGAAGACATTATATAAGCAATTGGGACAGTGATAGCAACCGCTCTGTTTGTTTGTGGAAAAGTAAAGGCAAATGACAGCACTTAGAAAACAAAGGGAGGGTTAGGGAGTGATCACAGGGCCACACTAATTGAGTAAAGTGAGAAGGTAAATAATAATAATGGTAATTGTAAATGTGGGTGCAAACTGTGAACTAAAAAGTGAATCAGGCAAAAAGAGGGGGAAGGGGAACACAAAATGAATGAGTCCCCTAAAGAATTCACTAACTGCACACCTACATATTATAAAATCTAACTTTTAATAAATTTACTTAAAACATATATTACCAAACGTAATGTACTAAATGTTTTTTAAAAAATGAATTAAATATTCAATAACGTGCAACCATGTCAGATGAATGTATGATTGTACAAACCCAAATGTAATATTCCTGGGTTTGACAGGACAGTGGATGCTGCAAGTCAGGGTGTTAACCCCTCTGGAGTATATATGGAGTATATATTGTGTTTGTATCAGCGTCACTTCTCAAGCATATGCACTTAACACATAGGTGTTCGCTGCTATACAGTATATATCATTGCAGGATTGCTGAGTCTGTGACCAGTTAAAGGCTCACTGAGTAGGATACGGTTACCTACAGTCTGCATATATACTCCAGAGGGGTTAACACCCTGACTTGCAGCATCCACTGTCCTGTCAAACCCAGGAATATTACATTTGGGTTTGTACAATCATACATTCATCTGACATGGTTGCACGTTATTGAATATTTAATTCATTTTTTTAAAAACATTTAGTACATTACGTTTGGTAATATATGTTTTAAGTAAATTTATTAAAAGTTAGATTTTATCATATGTAGGTGTGCAGTTAGTGAATTCTTTAGGGGACTCATTCATTTTGTGTTCCCCTTCCCCCTCTTTTTGCCAAATGACAGCACGACAGAACTGGTGATTTTAAACATGATTTTCTCAAAGTTATATGGTTCAGTTCCCCCTTAGGAGTTGTATTACCTTTAATATAAATTCACAACTTCATCTACAACTCAACACTTGCCTTACCCCGTTGGTACAATCACATATGACACCTGAGAGGTTTGTGCAATGGTTGTGAACAAAGAACATTTGCATGGCAGCAAGGTTCAACAACCTAAATTAGATTTGGGATTTCCAGGCTTAGCAATTAATACAGAGTCTAAATGACTGTGACTTCAGATCTGCTAATCTGAAAGTTTGCACCAAGAAACAGCTGGGTGGTGATAGCATATCCCTTTAAACAAACTCTCCATTGCTTCAACCGCAGTGTAATGAGGCTCATCCAGTACTAAAGGGTTAACTTTAGGCTGCCCACATAACTGTAGGTTGAGCACTTGTTTCTAAAAGCCTTTTTGGAAGCCTAGCCGTGTATTTCTTAATGACGAAAGAAGATTAAAAAACAAAAAAACCTGCTAAACCTGCCCTCCTAATTCAGAGTTAGGAAGCCAAGGAGATCACTTGGAACGAGCAATGGAAACCTGCCCCGAGAAGGAGCAGGCGGCTGGTCACTCCAGGTGGATACAAATGAGACAACACCTGACTGTTAAACACGCTTCACCACTAGGACGAGGTCTTAACAAACCAGGTTTGTAAAATTATAAATAGGGTGACCTTACATACTGGTTTGACATGCATATTACCGGTATTGGAGGCCTTGTCCCTGTGTCCCGAACGGGTGAGTAAAACGTCTCATTTGTACCCATTTTGACATTTCCCCTCCAAACCTCTTGGAAATGCAATTTCAAAACCGGAACATATGAGACGTTTTAGTCCCTAGCTGCGGCCCAGCTTCCACTACCACCTCCTCCGCTGTCAGCGTCGGACGTTGGGCCAACCCTTGGAAGGCAAGCCTAATGTCCATAGCCACCCACGGGAGATATGGCCTTCAAAGTCCCCTCCCCAAAAGGTAAAGTGTGTGTGTAATTTTGTTTCTAGGAGGAAACTGTGTGTATGATTCTTTAGGGGGTGGGAGCTGTGTGTGTGTCTTGGAGGGGGAGCTGTGTGTGTGTCTTGGGGGGGCCTGTGTGTGTGTATGTGTGTGTGTCATGGGGGGTGGGAGCTTTGTGTGTGTCTTGGAGGGGGAGCTTTGTGTGTGTCTTGGGGGGCCTGTGTGTGTGTGTGTGTCATTGGGGTGGGAGCTGTGTGTGTCTTGGGGAGGAGCTGTGTGTGTGTCTTCGGGGGGGAGCTGTGTGTGTGTGTGTGTGTGTGTGTGTGTGTGTGTGTGTGTCATGGGGGTGGGAGCCTTGTGTGTCTTGGGGAGGAGCTGTGTGTGTGTCTTCGGGGGGGAGCTGTATGTGTGTGTCTGGGGAGGTGTGTTAATGTCTTGGGGAGAGGTGGGTGTGTGTCTCTTGGCTCTTGTTGGGAACTGTGTGTGTGATTCATGGGGGGAGATCTGTGTCTTGGGGGCATTGAATGAGCGAAAGAGGGGGTGTAAGAGAGGTGGAGTAGTGAGAGGGGGAGAGTGGGGTAAGGTTTGGGGGTAAGTGATAGAGATGGTGGAGTGAATGAGTGAGTGAGACAGGGGTGTGTGAGTGAGAGAGCGGTACATGAGTGAGAGAGGGGTACATGAGTGAGAGAGGGGTACATGAGTGAGAGATGATTAATAAATAATGTAATGTTTGTCACCTTAAAAATATAGTCACCTTAATTATAAAGGATTATAATAAATTTGATTTCTGGGTTCCAATGGCCACATTGTGACATTTTCAGTATTTTGACTTCAAGAACAGATACTAAAGATACTGAGTGAAACTGAGTTCCAGAGAGTGAGACCGGTTTAGCGTTTTAGATGTTCTACAGTGGGGTACAGTATAAATTGTAGGAGACCACTAAGCCAAGTTAGAGTAGTGTTTGCACTCATGAATACGCAGGCTAATATGTGCATTCAATCATTCATACATACACTTACATGCATGTATTCATAGAGACATGCACACATACATACTCATACAGATATGCACTTACACATAGATACACTTATGCATGCCTATATACATACATACAAAACATATAAGCATACACTGGATGTTGAACAGAAAGCCTCAGATATCTGCACTGATTAACAAAAAGTAAACTGAGAGAATAATTGAAGCAATGACATTGCCAACCCATTGTGGGAGACTTGGCCAGTCTGGTCGGGTCTCAGAACCAGCAGTGGAGATTTCCCTGTATTCCCAGTATGTCAGTCTGGTGATACTCATTCCATGTTAGTGAGGCTGCCTTCAGGTGGCACGTTAGTGAGGCTGCCTTCAGGTGGCACGTTAGTGAGGCTGCCTTCAGGTGGCACGTTAGTGAGGCTGCCTTCAGGTGGCACGTTAGTGAGGCTGCCTTCAGGTGGCACGTTAGTGAGGCTGCCTTCAGGTGGCACGTTAGTGAGGCTGCCTTCAGGTGGCACGTTAGTGAGGCTGCCTTCAGGTGGCACGTTAGTGAGGCTGCCTTCAGGTGCACGTTAGTGAGGCTGCCTTCAGGTGGCACATTAGTGAGGCTGCCTTCAGGTGGCACGTTAGTGAGGCTGTTAGTGAGGCTGCCTTCAGGTGGCACGTTAGTGAGGCTGTTAGTGAGGCTGCCTTCAGGTGCACGTTAGTGAGGCTGCCTTCAGGTGCACGTTAGTGAGGCTGCCTTCAGGTGCACGTTAGTGAGGCTGTTAGTGAGGCTGCCTTCAGGTGGCACGTTAGTGAGGCTGCCTTCAGATGGCACATTAGTGAGGCTGCCTTCAGATGGCACATTAGTGAGGCTGCCTTCAGATGCCTTCAGGTGGCACATTATTGAGGCTGCCTTCAGGTGGCACATTAGTGAGGCTGCCTTCAGGTGGCACATTATTGAGGCTGCCTTCAGGTGGCACATTAGTGAGGCTGCCTTCAGGTGGCACATTAGTGAGGCTGCCTTCAGATGGCACATTAGTGAGGCTGCCTTCAGATGGCACATTAGTGAGGCTGCCTTCAGATGGCACATTAGTGAGGCTGCCTTCAGATGGCACATTAGTGAGGCTGCCTTCAGATGGCACATTAGTGAGGCTGCCTCCAACCAATACAACTGACCTCAAATGACACTTGACAACCCTAAAGTGGACTCAGTGTTAATCCAAGCCTTTAGCCACATGATCAATCCCAGGGTATCTCACTCAACATCTCTCCAGGTCTCAGATATATATCCCATTCAGTCCCTCCACACCTCCACCTGAATGTCATGTTAGCACCAAATGGAAGCACCCATGCTTCCTGGGGTCACCCAGTCACCCCAGGGCCATGAAGTCACTCTAAAGCTTCAACCTAAGGAACTCTACAGTAGGTCAGCAAAGTCAACTCCAGCCCTGTGGTGTGTGCAAGATGAAGCAGCGGGGAAGGGGAGCGGGTGGATGCATCTGGGTGGCACGGCACGCGCACACTACCTGTCGGCACGCGCCCACTGCATGCAGCCAGCTCCTGCGCGGGGCTCGCGGGATGGAACACTCCGGGCTCGCGTTCCACTCGGACAGGTTCAGCGCGCGCCTCCTGCGTCCCGAGCTCTGCTGCTGGGACCTGGCTGCAGGCTGAGCTGCCTGGGAATAGTACACGTCGCTTTAGTGCACGGCCAAAGGACGGGGGGCGGGGCCTGGCAGCATCTCAGCACATGCAAAACCAAACAAGCACCAAAGGGATCCTGTGGCACAGCCAGGCAGCCCTCCCTACTCATTGTGTCAGGGGCAACCCTACCCTGTGCATGATACTAGTATCCCCCCTGTGCATGATACTAGTATCCCCCTGTGCATGATACTAGAACCCCCCGTGTATGATACTAGTATCCCCCTGTGCATGATACTAGAACCTCCCTGTGCATGATACTAGTATCCCCCCTGTGCATGATACTAGTATCCCCCCTGTGTATGATACTAGTATCCCCCCTGTGCATGATACTAGTACCCCCCTGTGCATGATACTAGTATCCCCCCTGTGCATGATACTAGTACCCCCCTGTGTATGATACTAGTATCCCCCCTGTGTATGATACTAGAACCCCCCTGTGCATGATACTAGTATCCCCCCTGTGTATGATACTAGTATCCCCCTGTGCATGATACTAGAACCTCCCTGTGCATGATACTAGTATCCCCCCTGTGCATGATACTAGTATCCCCCCTGTGCATGATACTAGTACCCCCCCCCCCTGTGTATGAGGAAACAATGCCTGGTGCACACCATGTTATATATTGCAGTTTCTAGAAAAGTTCCTTTGTGTCACTGCAAGTTAAAGAACAATTAGGAAATCACTTATTTTACACCCAAATCTCCGTGACAGGAATTTTTACATGTTGCTCAGTTGACCCCAGGATAGGTCACCTTCAGTGCTTTCTGTGAGTCTCACTGATTTGGGGTCAGTTTCACTCATTTTAGCATTAGCTTTCTCAAACTGCCACTGGTAAAGGTCAGAACGTTTCCAGTCCAGTTACTCTTTGGATCCGGAACAAACACATCTCACTTATTTCTGTCCTTGCAAGTTGAAATCTCTGGTAAATGCACCTTTAAAAATAAAAATGTAAAAATTGGGATCCAAAAAGCTTTGCTCCAAATCAAGACTAATTTCCCCTAGAAATGAGCCACCACATTTCCAATGGAACTGACCTGTGCGCCAAAGATTTTAATTTAACTGTATCATGCTCCGTAGATTTAATGGTATCACCCTACTAAATATCAGGGACGTCAGCAGGTGTTACTTGAATCTGAAATGTTGCTACAATGCAATCTAGTTTTACCATTTTTAATTGATTGGATCATCCTCTTCCACACATCAGTAACCCCTGTAAACTTTCACAGAATCAGTATACACTGAGATCAGACCCGTATCTTAAGTAGCCTCACAAATCAATACAGTCCTATGTAAAATCTATGTACTCATATCCCTTTGTACCCGAGCTATACAGAAATACACTTGGCCTTTCATTGCCGTGCCAATTTTTAATGTCTTGTGCAATCCAGTATGATAAAGCCGCACAGTGGGAGAATACGGACTATTATCTATTCGAATTTAAGCGTGAAATTTAATCACACATCTTCTGAAGTGACCTTATACAACACAATACCAAAGTGATAAACTTCTTAAACAAATTATAGTGCCAGAAAAAGGACAGAAAAGGCCATATACAGACACAACGCTCTGCTTACCTGGCATGGTGATATTACCACACGGGAAATAACACCTAGATTGTTTAGACAATTGGCTGACTGTCGCAGTTGGCCATTTTTAATTGTGGAAATCACGTAACAGGAACGCGTCCGAGTTGCTTTGCAAGAATAATCAGCTTGACCCCATCGGTGACAGAGTAGGAAGCGAATCAATGAAAAGCAGGGGTCAAAAAAGGTTCATTATTGGATAACATATTTGCTACTACAATATGTGTTACTCTTACTCCTACTGTATACAGCACTTATTATTATTATCATTGTTTATTTGTAAAGCGCCAACATATGCCACCGCGTGGTACAACAGGGGTACAGAGTGATGTCTATTACATACACAGGTTGACATACCCAATAAGAAAAAGCAAATGCAGACAGATACAAAGAAAGTGACGAGGGTCCTGCTTGTGGGAGTATGCAATCTAGAGGAGCAAGCCTTTTCTCATAAATCAGATCGTCCAACCCCTTTATTCATTTGGCGGCTCTTCTCTGTACTTTTTCCAATTCCATAATGTATTTTTTTTTTGGAGTGGTGTCCAAAACAGTGCTCTACATTCAAGGTGAGCGGCAAAATGATGCTTTCTTCCCCTCCATTCATGCCCCATTTTATGCAAGATTGTGGGGCTAATTCTAGTAGCTCCGAAGTAGTCGTTGCCAAACCGCACGTTCACAAGAAGCGGAATGAAATGTGAGAGAAACCCCTATTCTCTATTGCAAATCACTGCTAAACCGCTTCTATAAAAAGTGACAAAGCGCCTGGTTTAATAGCCAATCCGCTCGGTTTGTACCTGCTTTAGGCTGCGGCCCCGCTGCCTGCGCTGCACGCGCACCTGCGAGGCTGGGGGCGCGTGCAGCCGAATTCCCCGGTCTGCAGAGAGCTGCAGGGGGAAAGACAGTGGGGACAGGGGAGTGACTGGGCGCGGCCGTGACGTCACCCAGCAGGTTTGCCCTCATTGGCTGAACTGCTGGGGGGCGTGGCCCAGCACTCTGTCGCAACTCCTGATCTCAATTTTCTTGAGAGCAGGAGTTTCTGTCGGCGCAGCGGCCCCCCTCGCAGCGGGACCAGCCCCATTGTGGGGCGGCTCTTGTCCCTGCGGTCTGACCTTGTGGTGAATTTGCTGGGACGTCCACTCCTGGGAAGATTGGCAACTGTCTTGAATGTTTTCCACTTTTGAATAATCTTTCTCACTGTAGAATGACAGACTTTAAATTGTTTGGAAATGGCCTTATATCCCTTCCCAGATTGATGGGCAGCAACAATTGCTTCTCTAAGATCATTGCTGATGTCTTTCCTCCTTGGCATTGTGTTAACACACACCTGAATGCTCCAGACCAGCAAACTGCTAAAACTTCGGCTTTTATAGAGGTGGTCACACTTGCTGATGATCAATTTATCAAGGGCATTTGATTAGCAGCACCTGTCTGCTACTTAGTATCTTAATTCCTATGGAAGCAGTAAGGGTATACTTAGTTTTTCACACATAGCTTCTCCATTTTGGCTTTATTTTTTGTTAAATATATCATGACACGGTGTAATATGTCATGTGTCGTTGTTCATCTGAGGTTGTATTTACCTAATTGTAAGATCCGCTAAGGAACAGATGATTGTTATTATGTCCTGATATGTAAAACCATAGAATTCAGAGGATGTACTTTCTTTTTCACACAACTGTACTGTATATATTAATAAGGTAAAATTGACTATTGTTACAGTGCAGCTCAAACTGCTGGGAATATTGGCAACAAATGATCAAAATCAGGAATGTGTTACAAAGATCTTGCACTGCTGGGGAGGTGGGCTGAAACCGGCTTTAAAACTCATTAAAAATGGCAGAGAGTTGAATTAAAAAAACAAACAAAAAAATAGTCACGATTATCTAACACTACAGAACTGAATTGTTAAAAAAAAACAACAAGATTTTTCATTTTGCCGCTCTAAGCAGCCTGCTGCTGAGTACATTTATTCTTTACCTGACACTATACAACTGTTCTGTCAATATCTTATTGTAAGAAGTCATAGCCCAGTACTATTTTCTTTCTTTTATCACTGAAATGTTTATTTTTTTAGGGAAATATGATACAAAAAAGAAAAGGAGAGGAGGAAGGGGGAGAGTGCCCACCAGCCGGTGTACAAGCACCTCTAACATACAGAGACAAATACATTAAACCAACACCGTCCTTTAATCATTACAGCAAATCCCCATTTATCTGGGTCACGCTAATGATCAACCCTCCCAGCCCAGCCCTTTGCTTCAGGTAGTCAGTCACCTGTCGAGCCAGAGGTCCCAGGTTTTATGGAAGTCGACTTCTGATGAAGCTCTTTTACGAGCGAAACGCGTAAAGTCCAAGCAAGTAGGCCATACAAGCTCCCAAAACTGCCCTGCACTGTCGGCACCCGCCGCTCCAAACAACGGGAGGTTCCGTGAGCGGAAGTGACGCGGATTGTTGCCGGAAGTGACGCGACGCGGTCGGAGATTCCAGAGGATCTGTGCCACCTATAATTTTTATGTGCACATGCCACACTAACAGTAAGTGTGATACTATTCATTCTAATACAATACAGTATTGAACATACAAAGTTGCACTGTGTGTACTTTTCTGGTTTGCACTGAGGGTTACCCCGTGGGGTCTTCCTGGGCTGAGATAGCTATTGATATCCACTGCTGTTTAATCACTGGGAAAGTGTGAGTCCCCATTTCTGTTGATACTATGATGTCTCATATTTAAAAATAGATTGCACTATATTATTTTTATTTCTTCCACATATGGTGAAATCTGCGCTCCCCAAACCTGACTTTGGAAATCTACAAAAGGAGATCTGGACCGTCTCAAAAGGTTTGAGCTGCGTTTTCTAATTCCTTATGTTGTTATAACACATTTGCACGGTTAATATAGTAGAAGAGCACAAATCATTGTTTTATTTAATCATTGTTTTATTTAAGCATTTTTAGCTATATAAAATCACTATTCACAATCTATAGAATATTTAGACTTACTCATTTCGGCAATTAACAATCAAATAGAAACCCAAACTCACTTTAAACCAGTACAAGCAAATAATTATCTCCATGCACGCAGTCACCATAACCCATCTTGGGTTAAGAATATACCCAAAGGACAATTTATTAGATTAAAAAGAAATAGTTCATGTGCTGAAACTTTCCAAAATCAAGCTGTAGATTTAAAGAAAAAATTTCTGGAAAGAGAATATCCGTCTAAAGATCTTGACAAAACGATAACTGAAGTGGCAGCAATAGAAAGATCTAGTCTTCTACAATATAAAAAGAAAGATAGAAATAAATCGGCTAATCTTAGTTTTATAACACAATACAATCAGATGGCACCAAATATAAGAAAAATATTTAAAAAATATTGGCCCATTCTTAAAAAAGACAAAGAACTTGCAGGCATTTTGCCAGAACATCCTCAGATTGTATTTACTAGAGCACCAAACATCGGACGCAAACTAGCCCCAAGCTGCCCTTCCTTACAAACAAAGTTACGTAATACAGTCACAAATAAGGGATATTTTCCATGTCATAGGTGTACTGCGTGCAAATATAGTAAAAAAACATCTAACTACACATCTAATAACACATCCAAAAATTATATTATTCAACAACATATCACTTGTAAAAGTTCATTTGTAATATACCTATTGGAATGTCCATGTGGTCTGCAATATGTGGGTATGACCACTAGACCTGTCCAAAGACGCATATATGAACATATATATAACATTAAGAGAGGGTTAGCAACGCACAACGTATCGAATCATTTTCAACAAGTGCACAACCAAGATCCCACTGGTTTGAAATGTATGGCAATTGAAACTATCACTCCAAATTGGAGAGGAGGAAACGCTGTGAGACAACTGGGGAGACGTGAGTCCTATTGGATATACGAGCTAAAGACACTATCCCCACTAGGCCTCAACGTTGACTTCAATTTAAAATCCTTTTTGGTTAATTAAGTCTAAAGGTTATTTGTCCATCTTGTTTTTGTTCCTTTCTTTCATATCAATGGTTTCCATAGAGACAATAAAATTTATTGTATAAAACTTGTGATTTCAGATAATCTTAATTCTGAATTTTATAATGTATTATTGTCTTGTATGTATAAATGTATAAAGTGTATGTGTAACAAAAAATGTGTGATAGATGAAACAAGCACCATCACTGTAGCATCACAAATAAATTCAATAATTTTATTTTTGATTATTTAATATATAATTTCATTAATATACCACCATTTTCAATTCACTCAGTTAGAGTTATTTAAATTAATCACGATTATTAAATAAGCACTATCATAAACACTTTTGATTAATAATATTAGCACATTATATGCCAATTTATTATCACTATTATAAGTTGTATATATTTCATAGTATTAATTAACTCACAAATTTACATTTTATATAATTATTAATATTCACACTATATACACATATTTAGAATATATATTTCATAATATTTAATCACATAAATATATTATAGTACACATATATAGTAGGTTAGGTTTATAGTATAGTCACATATTGTAGCTTATGTATAGATTAGCTACAAGCACATATTGTTTTTCTTTATTCATCAGCTGAGATCGTTATTCTAACTCTGTATGTTATTCCTTTGTTATTATGTTGCACTGCGCATGTGCGGACAAATGGACATCAGTCTTCCCATAACATTGATTGCGCATGTGCAAGAAACCAATTAGGGTGATTTGTGGACTTAATTGGACCCCTATATAAGAGGACACTATGGGTCATATCTTTAGAACCCCTGAGGAAGAGAGCAGCTCGCTCTCGAAACGCGTAGGGTTAATTTGTGGGACTCAAATCACTACGCCTGGAGGTGCTTCCCGTGCCGTGACGAATCAGCTGTTCATCAGCTTGTACTCAGAATTATCGCGAATCTGCTGCGGTGTACCAGCCACCAGCCACGAGGAGGAGGGAGTGCCAGGGAGAAGTAAGCCCGCGCAGTTCAGCGTGTGTAGCTGAATTCTTGGCCCCGAACCCGGTGCAACAGCTGAGTGAGCAGCACGCAATTGCTGCGTTTTCATCCATCACCAGCTGCGACGAGAAACGAGAGCCAGGGGAGAAACACACGCGGTCTGGCGTGTGCAACTATCATCTTGGCCCAGATTCCTGTGCAGTGGCTGTGTGAGCTGAAAAGAGAGGGGATACTCTCCAATATATCCACCGCTTGCAAACCATTTTCGTCCGGTGAGTGGGCACTCCACCTGGTGTAGCTGAACACGGGTCCCATATTAATTGTCCTTAATATTGTCTTAGATTAATTGTATTATTTGTATATGTTTTTTATGTCCAGTGTTTTTAAACTATTTTATTAAATGTTGTAAAATTCTTACCACCCTTGATCTCAGCTGATATATATTTTTTAAGTAATATTAGTATAGTATATGTTGTTTGTTTCTTGTACATACAGTATTACACTATGTTTTGTGTTTTTTTGCATTTTCTTTAAGCACATCTCTACCGTCTGGAATCCATTTCGGTTTTCTTCCTGTTGGTGAATATATCCTTTACCTGCTGGCGCCTTTTAACACTATATTTTTTCTTTTGTTCTGTTACTGACCAGGGGGTCAGTTTTAGTGTTTAGGCAGCCCCCCATGCTAGGGTAATACCTGCATTAGGGTTACATCACATATATAGATAGCGCTACCTACTCTGTGTTTGCCATTGTTTTATTTAAGCATTTTTAGCTATATAAAATCACTATTCACAATTTATTGCCTCATAGTGGAGCGCCTTAATCACACTTTTTTTGTACTATTTGCTTCAGTCAGTCACCTGTCGAGCCAGAGCTCACACGTTTTATGGAAGGCCCTCACCCTATGTCTCAGGAAGGATGTTAACCTCTCAATCCACATGGATCCTTTCCTCTACCACCCTCTGTGATAGGTGATTTTTCCACATGGCAGCGAACTCCCATCGAGCAGAGTGCTAAAATTAGGATGTGGGACATCAGCTTCCTGTTAGCTGGGTTTATATTCTGAATTGGTTTAGCCAACATCATAATCAATGGGTCTAGGGGGAATGTAATTTCTACCATTTCCTCTTAGATTCTGTACCTTGGAACAGTACCACCAAATATGTTATAGGTCCCCAAACCTTCCACAGTTTTTCCAGCATAAATGACTCATCCCTGTTTATGGAACACAGCCTTTTAGGCATTAGATAGGTTCTTGTATATATTCTCCTTTGTAATGATGCAGATTCAGGTTTTCGAGCCTGTCTCCCCTATATCCCCCCCCACCCCCCTTGTAATTTCAACTTGTAAATCTTCCTCCCACCTCATGTAAATGGGATATCCACCAGCCATTTTTGATAACCTCTGTGTCTACAGATCTTCTCAAAGGCTGTAGAGGATGGGAAGGTTGGGGCTGGGTAAGAAAGAATCTCACCTGAAGATACCTGAACAGTTCAACATTAGGCAGAGATTTTTTGGAACTTATTTCCTCAAATTTGAGAATCTTTCCCTCTGAAATTAGGTTTCCAAAATCTATCATCCCCGTTTCCAGGGATCGTAAACTCTCGTGTTAAACCCAGGTGGGAAGTTTGGATTATCAAATAGAGGAACCAATTTTGAGGGGGATTTGATTAGTTGATGTTTAGTTTTGGCTGAATACCAAATACTTAAAGAATACAATTAATAATACTGGATATAATTTTTAAGGACTGTTCAGTGGTGTAGCTAGACGTGTGGGCCCCCGGGCAAATTTTTTTTCAGGGCCCCCTCATGTATGTCTCTATGTCTTTCTTTTCCCTCTTCTACTTCATTTTCATATATCCAAGGAAACCGTCTGTCCACTCTAGGGTAACTCCTACAGCTGTATAGCTAAATAAGAAAATATGTGGAGCAGGAAAAAGACCTACTGGAGATGCGGGGCAAGAGCCACTTGCAGACCCGCTTCCCATGTGGGGCCAGCGGCCACAGATGTAGCAGCCCACGGATGGAGCTCATGCAGCTCACGATGGTCCATCCCCTCTGCTGCTCCCGGCCATTGTGTTCCCTGAAGGGGTAAGTGACGCACTTCCTGCGCGACCGCGATCCGAAGGTAAACAACAATGAAGATGATCGATGTCAGCACTGCTCCGTTAGATGACAGGCTCACCAGGTAGGTAAAATCAATTTATTAAATCTACATAAAACGGATACTGAAACACAACAAAAAAGACCTCCTCCCACGCGTTTTGGGTGAGTTCGCCCTTTCTCAAGGAGTATGACAAGACATGAAGGGAGGGTGTTATTTAGAACTCCCTTCTAATGGTTGACTAATGTGTTTCTTCTTTTTATGTTTGTCTTTTTCTCTCTTTTTTGTCTTTTTTGTTCTTCTCTTTCTTCTTATCAGTTATTACCTTATACTAATTATCATTCATCATTATGTTGTTTTATGTTATTACATCATATAGTTAATCAACCAAATGTTTATATATATACATTTTAATAATATTAACCTGTAGTTATGAAGTGGTTAATAAGGTCATACATACTATACAATGGATCTAAATGTTGTTGTGTTTTTTGTATGCAGCAAATGATTCCTTAAAACTGTTTTTGTTTATTTTCAGTTAGTTGCGGTAATTAGATATATTTTATGTTGTTCTGTATACCATCGTGTTGGTATAGATTAAGATACTATGAGAAATTTAGTATGATATATACACTGATTTTTTCTTTTTCATGATATATTCAATGTGATTATTTGATAGGAGCCCTGTGTGTTGAAATTTGCATAAATGTTATTTAATCAGGTGCAACACATTAGTCAACCATTGGAAGGGAGTTATAAATAACACCCTCCCTTCATGTTTTGTCATACTCCTTGAGAAAGGGCGAACTCGCCCGAAACGCGTGGGAGGAGGTCTTTTTTGTTGTTTATCAGTATCTGTTTTATGTAGATTTAATAAATTGATTTTACCTACCTGGTGAGCCTGTCATCTAACGGAGCAGCGCTGACATCGATCATCTTCATTCTTACTTCATTTTTATGTCCTCTCACCTTTCCCAGTCTGTCTCTCGGACTGCAGCTTCAGTCCTGCCCACTGACCGAGGCCCAGCCCCTTTCCCTCCCTCTCACCTTTCCAAGCATGGCTCTCAGGCTACATCTCCAGTCCCACGCTGCACTACGTGAGGCCCGCCCCCTGACCTAGGCCCCACCCACCTATGGAGGCTCTGCAGAGGAAGGAATTTCCCCTTTCCTTCCGCTCAGGACCCCGCCCCTTGACCCAGGCCCCACCCACCTGCAGAGGGAGGGATTACCCGCTGTGCTTCCTTCCTGCATCTCAGGTCCCTGCAATGTGCCGCCGACAGGTGGGAGAGCGGGCATCCCAAGAGTGCAGCCCCCCCCCCCCGGCTTTAGCTACGCCTCTGGGACCATTGTTTGTCCTCTATCTCTGGCCACAGGGCAGCGAGCAGGGAATTGGGGTAGATAAATGAGTATTCAATATCCACCCAAGTCCCTTGGGGGAAGTGCAAGTTTGTGATTTGTTTTAGGTGACAGGCCGAGTAATACCTCCTTTCAGGGACCGCCAGAAGCCAACAAAACCAATCTAGGTGTTCTTGGTCACTTATGTTGCCTTATAAATCTGAATATGGCATTTTGGATATCCAAGATACTTGATGAGGATTGCTACTGGAAGGGTCTGGAAATTATACAAAAGTGTCGCGGAAAGATGTTAATCTGGACTGATGTTACATACGCCAGCAAAGAAATCTGTTATCTAATCCAGGGGTGCGCAAACTGGGGGCGCGCAAGATTTTTCAGGGGGGTGGGGGTGCGGCGGTTGCAGAGGCGCTGTGTTCTTCCCCTAAGGCATTTAAATGAATGCCTGGGGATCGCGAGGCCTCTACAACATCCTTTACCTAGTCTTCGAGGATGACGCGGGGGTCACATTGCCATGGCAACATTACATCACATGCCCCGTGGGGTCATTCGACAAGGTAAGGAGGGGGGCGTTAGCAGGGGAGGGAGAGCAGGTAGGGGGGCACAGCAGGGAATGTTTGCGCTTTGCTTGGAAATGGATCTTAATCTAACAGCCCCAAATAAGTCTAATTTTTGGTAAACAGAATTCCCAGATACTTTATATGCGAGTCCTTCCATTTGTAATTGAAATATAGCAGAAGCAGTTTCACTTCATGCTTTGGTAGTGTCAGATTCTTCCAGAGTTTTTTTTCCCCGTAGCCTGATACAGAAGTTTCCCAAATTCGTTACGTATTGCTCAACAGTTTGGGTTAGACGTTAATGGGTTTAGGATGGTCACTATGCGAGTTAGCATTTTCAAAGTAAGGGACAGGGCAAAACTCTTCAAACTATTAACCATAAGTGTAAGATGAACACTAATGTTTTCTCAGAAAAAAAAAAAAAGGTTGAGAAGCCCATTTTCACAAAAACAATATATATTCCCCATTTATATGCCATCGAAACACTAAGACGCAAGGCAAAGCAGCTGTTACCCATAACGCTCATGGTCAAATCTGGCATTTTATAAGTTGTACAATATCTATTCTCAGAGTGCTGGAAGGAATGTACTAAGCTGTCACTATCTCCTAGAGAGATAGAAATGTGCTATTCTTACAATAAAATAAATGACAGACAAGTCTTGTTGTATACCTCACAAACTCCTATATTTTTGCACCAATGGAGCATCAATTTCCAAAATGTTTATTTGCCCAATATAACAGTTCTCCATATATACTGCAGTAGATGCCCTTTTCAAGGCTATAAACTAAAGACTTCAGTTCAAGGACACACAATGCTCCGTGTTCCACTCCATATTCAGTCAACACACTTTCCGACACACAACTAGTTTAGGTGAAGAATATATTAAGGCTCTGCAGGTTTGGATTCTGTTCAATAGGTCGGCAAACTACAAAACCTCCATACCTAAGCAAATCAAATGTACCCAAAGTATTTTTGTTGCAGTAGGGTGCATTTTTTGTTTTGTTTAAGAAGGTTGCATCTATATACAGGCAGTCCTCGTTTTACAACGCTTCGCTTTACAACGAATGGCTTATCCAACGCTACGCAGTGCATACCTATGTTCAATTTAACAACGCCAAAACGGCTTATCCAACGCTCTTACAACGCTTTGCAAAGTTGTTTATGTGTATATAATATATATATTATATAATATTATATTATACTATATAATATACTATATGATATTTTATGTTATATTGTATATATAATACAGTATATACACTATATAATTTATGTGTGTGCTGCGTATCTTATTGCCTGCATAAAATATTTGGTGTATTTTAGTGTTAAAAATGCCTTCAGGAACGGAACCTTTCATTTAAACAGTGTTCCTATGGGAAAACGTGTTTCGCTTTAAGACGTTTCGCTTCACAACGCCATTTTGAGTAACGCATTGTGTCGGATAACCGAGGACTGCCTGTATGTGGTTCCTTAAGAATGGAAGATTAAATGTAGGTTATTAAAAGTCGAAAATCTGATTTTTATTTGCAGAACAAGCTAACCTTACGTGGAGCTCTAAAACAGGGGTGCACAAAATTCTGGTGGGAGGACCCCACACTTAAAGCTCCCGTGCTTTTCCCCAAAGCATTTAAATGCCGGGGGGAGCACGCGAGGCCCCTGTATATTCTCTTACCTTCCCTCAGATGGCTTCTGGTGACGCGTCGCCATGACAACACAGCGTCAAATTACATCAGAAACGCCGGGGTAAGGGGGGGAGGGGGAAGAGAGGGAGGGGCGCAGGCGAAAAAGTTTGCACACCCCAGCTCTAAGAAAGACTGAAAATCACTGAGGTAAATCAAAGGCTTCCACAACACACATTTGCATACAAAAAAATGTTCATAAAACACACAAGTTATAAATATATAACTTTTATTCTGAATATTAAATAGTGTTTTAAATTACAAGCAGTTTGAATCACACTATGCATGATAATCAATGTACAGTAAAAATTTTACAAATTAAAAATGTACACCATTAGACCTGGAATTTCATTTAATATGATATATTGCCATAAACCTCATATACCTGTATTAAATTACAAAGAGAAAAACCTCAACCTACAGTTGTTACATAGTTTCTCATTTACAAACGAGAATTAAGAATTTTATATACATCGCTTGTTTAGCTGTGTGTTATATAACTGTGCAAGACGGAAATCTGATCAGCAAAACTTAAATTCAAGTTTTTGTAATTATTTTTTTTGTATTTGCAGGCTGCTGGCATCGTATACACTATCACACTTCTAGAACTTTCATTATGTTAAACCACTTCTTGGAAATTTACATTGTGTACAATTGATTTAAGGCAGGTATTATAAGGCTACTACTTGTATATCTTCATGCCTTAATCCCCCTGTAATATACACCTATATTTTAACACAATACTTATGCATACTGAATATTCAGTATTAGGTAGTGATTAAGAGCCATTTATGACATTGTCTAGTTTCGAATGTGCCTTAAGCTCATACAAAAAAAAACAACAGGGTTATTTGTACAAAAGTATTCTGTGAAATACTGACAGATTGTACCATAATTACTTAATATGCACGGGAGACTTCTAAACGACAAAACTTTTTTTTTTTTTTAGTCAATCAACCCACATTTCTCATCCAGTCACTTTTTTTGGAATTGCAATCAAACTCTACATCAAACCTTTGAGGCAATAGGACAAACTGGTTTCGTTAATGTGCCAAGACCATTAAGGAAAAAAGGGTTTGCTTCTGATTTTAAGTTGCCTTTCAGATTTACCAATCATCCCTTTAAGAATTTGAGAAGGGGTTGGGGGGAGAGGGGAAAGAAAATGGGAGTACTAAAATTAGACTTCATAATTCATAAAATAAGTGTGATGCCTTACTCACACCAAATTTTAACTTGTGTTTAACCAACATTCACTCAACTTAATCAGCAGTTCATAAAATTTACGTTGTCCTATTTAGAGACATATTTACATTGCTTTATGCGTGCAGTTAAACAAGGAGTTCTGCTGCAACACCTACCCATCTAGATCTGTTCTCAATTTTTTATTTTCTCTAAACAGACGGGTGTGGTCGGTACTGTGGAGAAGTTTAACGGTGCAGTCCTCCAAAAAGGCATTTGGAACTACGTTCATATTATACGGCTGTCTTATCTCTCCCCCCCCCCCTTTTTGTACAAAAAAAATAAAATCCTGCTAAATAAGCATTTAAGGATATTTCAGTTTATTTGCATTCTATTAATTATGGCACTCTATCAGCCATTTTGTTTCACCCATGGAATTCTGGGACATTTACTAACTGGTCCTATGCCGTAAAGGACCTTCCCGACCCAACCATCTGGACGTACTTAAAACGACTCAGTAAATCACTCTCTGTGTCTCAGGAATGAAAACTGAAGTGTAAAAATCCCCCCAGCATTTAAGATTGTAGAACCATCAGTTTCAAAAAGGTAACCAGAAGAAGTAAAGACCAAGTCCAGCAGAGCCCAATTGTACCTTTAGAGAGGACCGAATCCTCACAAGAAACTCGCAGCCCATGGTGACAGCCATGGATGTGGTATTGCATTCAAATTTCACAATAACCTATAGCAGCAGGTAATAGACTCCCAAACAAGGAATAAATCAGACCGGTTCAGGAAGAGACATGCTGTGTGTTGCATTAGGAAGAGACATGCTGTGTGTTGCATTAGGAAGAGACATGCTGTGTGTTGCATTAGGAAGAGACATGCCAGGATGTGACAGCAAGAACTTTGTGATAATCCCTACAGTGTCAGAAGCGTCTGCTTTTCGTGCTGGCAAAGCAACATTTGGTTTTTAATTAAAGTGAAAAATCCCAGTCATAATTTACACAGTTTAAGAACATAATTAAATAGCCACAATATTTAACTCTCCCCAATTACAAAATGTTTAACTCACATGAAAAGCAAATCTCAGCAATTTATTCTAAACTCTTGTTTAGGAGTGAAAATACACATTATCATAGGTGCAAAGGTAGACCCAAATCTCAAAATAACATGGAAATATTGCTGCTACCAAGCAAGACATTCACAACTAAAGTTGATAGGGCATATCAAATATAGAGATTAATAATCTCCGGAGCAGCTTATTACACTTCATTTACAATGCGAGCACAAGAATATCAACACAACCATACAGATAAAATTCATGTCAAGCAGTGTTTTTCGCCATTAATAATTACAAATGTCTGTACAGGTACAGATATGCAGGAAACAATACACAGTGCAATAGTGAGCAATACATAGTGGTTTTTTTTCTTTTCTTTTACTTTAAATATCACTGAAAACACATTACCATCTCATTACGGTAGCACAGACAATAAAGATATATACAAATGTAATTATATTAGAAACTACATGAAAATAAAAAGATGTAAAATTTACAACCCCAACCTGTACTAACTAGACTGTAATAACGCATTACATTGACATTCACAAACAGCTGAAGTGTGCTTCAAGTACTCCGCAGCACGACAGTACAAATATATTCTGTAAATGAAAAGGCTGATTGCACTAAAGTACTGTACATTAAGAATTTACAACATGGCATTTTGTCACAGTATTCATGCTTTACATTCTCAAATTGCACTCTTCTTCAGTAGCAGATTAAAATATCACGTGTTTTCACATCCCCATTCATTAAACTGTCGTCAGCATCGGTCCATTAAATTCAGATACTCAATCTTTTTCGCCATCTTCACTACTGCCTGTTAAGTGAAAAAAAAGAAAAGGATTATATATCAAATAAAAAAAAACATTTTCCCCAAGAAGAACCACATACTTTTATAAGTGGTGAGGCACTTATGGACTTCGGTTTTATTTACACAGCCAGATCATTTGGGCTATATTTAATTAGCGGCTACAGCTCAAAACATCTTCCGGCATAGGAAGACGCATTCTGGTCCTTTTTTTGTCAGAAGTCATTTTATGGAGTAAGACTGTTTACTAAATACTGCACTAGGACCAACAGTGAAGTACCAGTTTCTTAACCACTTCTATAAAAATGATCAATTAGGTGGCAATGCCACTTAAACTGGGAATAAATACAAATGAATGACTATTTCAAAACATTTCAAACATTTCTTGTGCCTTAATAATGTATCCTTCCATTCTGACCATTACCTGTTAAATATTAACTGCAATAACATGTTACAGCTGCTCTCCTCTCATACCTGCACCCATCTGCTTAAATCACACATTAGTTCAATGTCACTTTAGAACTAATCTGAAAAGAGTGTAAAGCCCTGCAGAAAAAGGCAGTCAATTTAACAGTGAATATTATCTTATCGCTTGACAACATGCATAATGCAAATGCACACAGGTTTCTAATCTTTCCACGCTCACTTATTTTCAACACTGTACACTGAAGAAAACGCTTGAAACGCATGTAACATGTACTGGATAAAAGTTTGGTGTTTCTGTGAGAATACGCGCAGTATAGCCGTAATATTCCCCAAACGGTATGTGGGCTTTTTCTTAAAATAGGATTCAAATCAGCAAAACTTGAAGAATCATGTGAATTTTTTTTTTAAACAAAACCCCATAATGTGTTGTGCTTTCTTGCCAGATCACAAACTTCCACAAGCATTGTTATTACTAATTGAGAGATAAAGCTACTGTATTTAATCCTGAGACAGTAACTATTCAGTATTTCTGTAACCTGCCATGTGTGTACTTCGTTACAGTTCTTACCTCCTTGTTCTATATCGGAGTCTGTTAGGTGTGTGAGAGAGAAACTTGCAATGTTTGCAGGTGAAATTGAGAAGCGTGAATAGGCAGAGTGCATCCAATTTTGATCAGGACTCCTGGAGGGAGGTGGGGGTGAGAAGTACTTTGAGGGATTAATAGCAGGTTTTGGGCTAATGAGGCTCGTTGCCGTTTTTGTTAAGTACGAAGGATCAGGAGAAGAGAAATCATCATCCCATTCAAAGCCACCACCTACAGGGGGGGGGAAATAATGGCAATTATTAAATGAGACAGGTTTGGATCATACCTTCTTTCAGATAAGGAAAAAACTATTTTAGCTCTAGAAACTGCTGGTGCATCCTAGAATATATATATGGCATATAAAAAAAACCTATTAAAGGAGCAGTTAAAGCAATATCCTAAGTGTGTGGGTTTTTTTTTTTTTTTTTAAATAAATCAGTTCTGTACTATGAGAAAATACTTGTAGCATAAAAAAAATATATAGAATGTTTTGAAGACATTTTTAATGTTTCTAATGTAGGAAGCATTTCCAAAGTGACAGCCCCTTCCCCTTCTGATAGGCTCTGGCTCTTGAGCCCCGCCCTCTCTAGCAGTGAATCAATTGTATCTAGTAACCGCCCAGCCAATCATATTCCAGGAGTACATTGCCCACAATGCTGTGCAAGAACTGAATTAAATTGCCCCGAGCAAGCGATCGATTACAGGAGAACGGATTGATCTTCAGCTTAGCTAATTACTTGTCAGTGTGCAGATTGTATTGATGCACATATTGAATGGGGAAAAAAAAAAAATTTTTTTTTTTTTAAACGTCAGCTTGAACGTCAGCTTTAACATGAAGAACATTAAGTGTGGCTGTTGAATTCATTCTTAAAATAAAATCTAAAACTTGGCTCGCAAAGCAGCCCTTTCCATATATCTCATTTGAACCGGAGTCTCTCAGAGCAACACCACCCAAGTCCTTACAACCAGAGCAATCCCCGTTCTTGTAGGTATGAACCCTTAATGTCCTAGCATCTTTTAGAAGTGAAATTGCCGGCTGACATGGACTGCCATTTCATAAACAGAACATAGCACATGCTTTGGACATTTCCATTATTTTCTGGATGACCAGGAATAAGACTTCAGACGCCCGTGTCATGAATTACACAGGGCTCACAACAGCGAGATCAGATTGGTGCTAGCCCAGACCACCAGGCTCAAATTATCTAAAACAAACAAAATTCATCTGGGGCCCGAACCAACATGCCAACATGTTTGCGTTTTCAATATCAATCTCTGCAGTGCATGTATCTTTCCATACCTTCTTCATCAGTAGAGCTTTCAGAGTTTGTAAACCTGTGAAGGTAACTTTGAGCAGATGAAGATACTGGACTGCTGCTATTGGAAACTTGACTGTTTGTATCTATTGCATGAGGTCCAAGCTCTTTGGTTGGAGTTTCCTAAGAAAGTCAAAAGAAAGTTATAGCAGTAATTCAGTGCAATGTAAGCAGGCTTCGGATTGGTAGAAGGGAACTCTGAAGTTTTAGAAAATGGAAAAGTCGCCAAAGATCAAGAGGGGTTTTTATTTATTAAATATGAAGGGATGGGCAGGCAATAAGTAAACCGTTTATTTGCGGTTTACAGGTCTATGAATTAAGTCTTACGCCTTTAAATGAATTGTCTCTGCAAGTTACATAGTTTAGCAAACATTTAAATCAGATTATTTTGAAACTTCTGTTAACTACAGAATTCATATCCATCATAAGATGTGATTGAATAATATTACGTTTGCACTGACAAAACAGCTTACAGTAGATTTGCACATGATAGTTTCACATGTTCGAATTGGAGTACACACTGCAAAGAGGTTTATTGGTCATCACATTGTTACAGAAACTGGACGCTCCCTCAAGAACGCCGCCACTAGAAGGGAGGTTTAGCAGGGGCTCAACTCTCCTCGGAGAGTACTGGGGAAGCCCCCTTTAATTGCTTCTGCAGACAACATCACTGCTTCCTCAGCGTGGTAGGATTACTTTCCTATGAATGTCTTGCCTTATTGTCAATTTAAGTTTTTTACTTCATCAAAGTGGATTTTTATTGATACATTCTTTCTATTTGCTCGTGTGTGCGTGTGTTATAATTTAGTTTACCCTGTTGATCATGGGAGAATCTAGACTAGCAGTAAGGTGTGTCCTTGCTATATTGGGAGAAAATGGTCTGATGGTTCAGGGACCTGCGCATACTCATCTGTTTGTCCATACTGCAATAAAGCATTCATTATATAGGGAGGACTTATATGCTAAACTGTTTATAGTGTTACATTGCAGCGCATCACAAAATAAGTTCTTATTTGCTTACCATCTATGTAACGGATATGCACTAGTAAAAACTCACCTGATCAAATAGATAAACTGTGACGTCATCAAAGAAGCTCACAGCCTTTTTGTTCTTTTTCAGATCGCCAGAAAGTCTACTAAATGCAGCCGGTTTGGTCAATTTAATTAGGCTTTTTAAATTCTTCCCATCATCTTTTTCCATAACAACAATTGGAACCGGATGAAGTACATCATCATCTTCACTGTCGGAGCTAAAACTATGCAGATTAAAAGCTCTTATATCATCATCTGAATCATCACTATTTTCATTCTCTTCATCTGCATCAATTCCATCTTCCGATAAATCAAGAAGTCCGGAAGAATCAAGCTTCCCAAGGTATTTCCCTTCCATATCGCTCTCTTTTGACTTTTGCCCTTCAATGTGACTCAGAAATAATCTCTCGCTGATTGGATCCATTGAACAGAATACTTCTGATGGTCCAAATGGATTTACAATATCGTCGTCGTCCAAAAACGCTTCTGGGCTCTTTCCAGATGTACTGGGGTCAAAGGATGTATCAGGAGGAGAATTTTCTGGTATTTCTTCATTTTTTTCTAAACCCAAAAAAGACAAATTTCCCTTCCATTCTATTGGATGAACATGCTCCATTGGACTCGTAAGACTGGCAGGAACATTTTCCAACTTCTCTTTCTGTTTAGATTGCTGCAGTGGAATGCTTGTATTGTCCATTTCATACAAATGACTTTGGTTTGTTTTCTCCGCCTTATCAAAACGTTTTTCAGAATTAATTTCATTATCAAGAGATTCGGGAATTGACTCACTTAATGGAAGTAATGTTGGCATTGCTGACATATCCGAAAAGCCATCAGGCTTCTTTTCTGGTTCTGAATCATTATCTGAAAAATATGCAGAGTCTCGATATGAATTTTGACTTCCATTTGTAGATTTCTGTGTTTTCATTTCATAATCATCATTATTCGCCTCAAAGTCTGTTTCACCAAATTCTGATATTATGATAACTGGAGTAGTGAGTGTACAAGCACTGCTTTTATCATCAATATTGTTTAAAGTATTGTGTGATGCACCATTAGCATGTGATGTCCACTCCGGAGATTCAAGATTCTCTGTTTCGTAGCCACTATCAGCAGGCTTATCTGACTGCACAAAGTTGTGAGTGCCCTCTGTCCCTAAGGACTCTAAACCATTCTGAACATCAAGAGATTCTAGAGAGTCTGGCGTTCCTATAGATGGCACCAAAGACTGTGTATAATTTGATAAACTATCCTCCAACAGGCTATCTTGACTTGTTGAATCAGATGAAGCAGCAGATGTTACAAAAACTGGATTTGAACCAAGATCACAATGCAGACTGTCTACAGCTTTCTCAGTGTGTAATGTAGAAGGTTTCCTCCTGGACGCAAGGTACTCTCGCTCATTCTGCGTATCATCTTGAACTATTACCTGGTTTGGTTGTATTACATTAATTTCATTGTCAAACGCTCTGTACAGGTCCATACTTTCCTTCATAGCTTTAAGGCTCGTTGAATCAAAGGAACTGTTTTCTATGCCATCATCTACTTGGCTTATGTTTTTAATACAGAGTTGCGAGTTGCTTTCGGTTTCTTCGTTAGAAATGCTAGCATCAGTGGGCACATCTTTAGGTAAAATTAAATGCTCATAAGAATCAAATGTCTCGTCATCGACAATAGAACTAGATAAATCTTTTTCATGCGCCATTACAATTTGGTCATCTGTATTAACAAGCTTTGAATTCACATGTAAAGATGAATTTAGCTCAGCTAATTGCAGTTCAATGTCCAAACTAGTTCTTTGTGAGCTTTCAAAAATATTCCTTGAACTGCCTTTATTTTCCAATTCAGTTTTTTGCTCATGTGTTTTGTCTTTGTTAAGCAGATCAGAAAACAAATTATTTTCAGTTAGAAATGAGAAATTTTCAGAAAGTTCTTCTAGACTTGGTATTCCAAGTTTAGACTCTTCAAGAAGGGTTCCTAAGAAAAAATTCTCATTTTCTTGGATTTGCTTTGAATCCTCTTTCAGGGGAGAATTCTTTGAACATGCCTGAGAAGAATCAAGTCTTGGAAATATACTTGGTTCATACTCGGTATAAATATCATTTTGCCCAGATAAATCACAAAGAGATATTCCAACAGGGAGCTTTTCCGACTGGTCAAAATTAACGGCATTAAAGAATGGGAAATCTGGACCGCTGGAGACATGCAAATATTCTGGTTTATTAGTATGTTCAGGCTCTGGTGGGCAAAAATCTGTTTTCTTCTTGGATCCTGCTGAACTAAGTTCACAGAGAGCAATAAATTGTAAATGTTCACCTTTTAACTCTCTGTTTTTATCAGCATGATTGGATCTCGATAATCTGCTTTCGTCTTGCTCTTCTAATTGAATATAATATTCATTAGCAACAGAAGCATTGTGAGCATCAAAAATCGGCACTACCTCTGGAACAGTAAGAGCCTCTTCCGGGCCACTATGACCTTGCTTTCCTTGTCCAAGGTCAGAGATTGACTTATGAAAAACATCTACAGGCACGGGGAAAAATATATCATTATAATTCACAGCAGTATCAGGGTCTGATTGATTGTGCTCTTCAAAGTGATCTTCTTTGGCTGCTTCCCATACATACTCAAAGCTGAGTCCCTGGCTAGTTTCAGTTACAGTAAGAACTTCATCCATTTCGCGGCTTAGGTCATCTCCAGTGAAGTGCTCCAAGATTGGAAATGCCAGGTTATTTGCCGACGGTTGCCGGTTACTAGTGTTTGGCTTAAGAGAATTCCAACGCTGTTCGAAGTCAACTTCAGTCTCCCTTTGGCTTTGCATTCTGAGGTATGTCAGTAGCCTATGGACTTCTTCTGCAGTAAGTCTTTTGTCTGGAGGTAACCAGCAGAATTGCAAAACTTCAAACCTTCATGGGAAAAAATGAAAATGAATCAGTACTCTAAATGTACAGATCATGTTGCTGCAAACGGATAATCACTCTCCCCACCCCAAGTAATGAATGAGCCCAACAAAGTCCTTCACTGCTGGCACGGATAAAGTTCACATGTAAAACTTAATTGAGAATTACCTGTGAAAGAAATGTTAAAAAACAACTTGGAGAAGTCACAAAAAACTACCACAGGGACCCAAGTAAGAGAATATGGTAAGAAAAAGTAGTGAGGTTATAAAAGATTGTGTTTCTCAAACCTGTCCTTGGGATAACCAACAAATAACACTTTCACATACCTGGTATGTTCAGACGTGTGGTTGGAAATGGTCGATTTATAAAATCTGGTCTGGCTCTTTCAAGAGAAGTTTGAGAAACGAATGTAAGACACATGTGGTAGCAGCAAAGAAGAGTAAAGGCTTGGCAGGTTAGGAATAAGTAGAGAAATAACAGGTTCTACAAATGTATAATTCAGAAAGTAACCAAGAGTCAACGGCTCCTGTAGCATAGATCCTATTTTTCTTTTGACAGTTTATTACTAATAAATCACAATTTCTATAAACACAGGCGTCAAAAGCACTTATGGAGCTAGATAGAGATATAGGATAGATATAGAAAATGTTCCCTCTCCAACACCAAATATAACAGCAATACACAGAAAATGAATATTGCTTATTACAGGCATACCCCGCTTTAAGTACACTCACTTTAAGTACACTCGCGAGTAAGTACATATCGCCCAATAGGCAAACAGCAGCTCGCGCATGCGCCTGTCAGCACGTCCCGAACAGCAATACCGGCTCCCTACCTGTACCGAAGCTGTGCGCACGCGGGGAGACTATAGAGCCTGTTACAAATGCGTTAGCTACATCAGTTATGCACGTATATGACGATTGCAGTACAGTACATGCATCGATAAGTGGGGAAAAGGTAGTGCTTCACTTTAAGTACATTTTCGCTTTACATACATGCTCCGGTCCCATTGCGTACGTTAATGCGGGGTATGCCAGCTCTGAGACAGGGCAGGGGATTGGTCAGGAGACAGCAGCCAGGCAGTGACTCCTCCCCCTCCCTCCGTGAACAGAGCTCCACGGACACAGTGAAAGGGGGGAGTGTGTTTGTACCTGCAAAGTGTCTGTCTGCAGAGTTTGTTTGTAGTTGCAGGTGTGTGTGTGTGTGTGTGTGTGTGTGTGTGTGTGTTTGTGTGTCTGCTGCTGCAGAGTTTGTTTGTAGTTGCAGGTGTGTGTGTGTGTGTGTGTGTGTGTGTGTGTGTCTGCTGCTGCAGAGTTTGTTTGTAGTTGCAGGTGTGTGTGTGTGTGTGTGTGTGTGTGTGTGTGTGTGTTTGTGTGTCTGCTGCTGCAGAGTTTGTTTGTAGTTGCAGGTGTGTGTGTGTGTGTGTGTGTGTGTGTTTGTGTGTCTGCTGCTGCAGAGTTTGTTTGTAGCTGCAGGTGTGTGTGTGTGTGTGTGTGTGTGTGTGTGTGTGTGTGTGTGTGTGTGTGTGTGTGTGTGTGTGTGTGTGTGTGTGTGTGTGTTTGTGTGTCTGCTGCTGCAGAGTTTGTTTGTAGCTGCAGTAATGCCCTGTTCTTCAGGGATTATTACTTAAATATGGATCAGAACTGTTGAAGTTAATACTGAACTATACAAATTTAGCTGCTGCATATTGCTTGCCACTGTTGTCCAAAAACTATTCCGTGTATGCACAAACTGCCTATTTTTTTTACTTGGATATATCCAAAACAAAAAAAAATAAACCTTTAAAAACAGCCGGCCTCGCTGATCTTATTTTTGCAATTTACTTTCTTTAAACACGCATTACGTGTTTTTTTGTTAAAATAGTTTGTAGCAGGTTGTCTACGGAGCTGAATCACGTTAATTTTAGCTCCACGGACCCCCTGCTTCCTGAGATACTTACCTCTCAATCCGAATGTCCCGCGTCACGTGGGCCAATAGGAAGTCACAAGGTATGATGTCACGGCTTCCTATTGTCCAGCGTAACAATTAAGCCGTCATCATGTTAGCCCCAACCACCCCCTACGGAGGTATCGAGGAACAGGGGTCCCCGGAGCGGAAATTAACACGGTTCAGCCCTGGAGTTCCGTGCTTCCAACTTATTAAAAATAAAAAAATTAAAACACATGTAATGCTGCTTTAAAGAAGCATCAACAGCAGTGCTGCTCTAAACAGATCTGTTCCTACCCTTTTCAATGGAGTTTTTCATATTAAAATCCAATGCTTAATTCGGGAGATAAACATTTAAAGGTTAACATGGAACTCCCCGCACTCCAGCGCAATCTAAAGGTTCAGGATTATAACGTTTTTAAACACTTAAAAATGGAGGGTAGGACACGCTGAAGGAAAAGATAAAAACAGTAAACTCATATAGGCTTATGGAGGGAGATTGCCCCTTTAAAAATTGTTTGCTTTTTTTAACTGTCAGTTTTTATGGCGTACACAAAAAAGAAGGGAACAATGACTGATGAGGGAACCGTAACTGAATACAAACATTAGACCGAACAAATAGGAGTAGAGGTGTCTGCCTCGGAAAAATCTGTAGATGTATTATCCGTACCGACCGTCCTCTGACGTTGCTGGGCTCCACCACTGACTTTATAGGAGACCAGCAATGTTACAGTTACCTCTGCCCTCAAACTCAAACCGTGTGCTCCAAAACCAGTGTAAACTGTCTGCACCGTTCCCGAAAGTCAGTCGTGATTCTCTCCATTGACGTGAAATGCCATGCCAGATTCTATTCTTAACGAAGGGAAGGAAATGTTGCCATTTCTGCTTTTGAGAAAGGCCTGTGTGGCCGAAACGTTAAGTATTTGGCAATAAATTAGTTTATTGAGCAAATCCGTGGAGCCCTGATTTTCTTTCCTTCGTTATACCCTGGATTGATAGAGAATCCTGAATCAGGAGCACCGGCAGTTGTATCCCCTTTTTTCTGATTATAATAGTGTGAAGCAATTTATCATTCTTCTATTCAGATTCTATTCTTAACCATATTTATGTCCGGAGCATTGGGTTTAGTCCAACAAGCAGCGACACAGCATCTAGCTGCCACAATAACATGCCTGAGTTTGGCCTCATGTCTGGTGAGTTGTGGGAAGGGCCTTCCTTGGAGAACCCACCCAGGGCTCGGGCCTCGGCAAAGTGTTCAGATGGGTATTAAAGAGGACAAAAAATATAATCTCAAGAAGGGGATTATTATGGGGCAGAACCACCAGATCCTACTCTCGGAGTGTTCTGTATCGACCCAACCCCTTGAACCTCTAAGGGAGATCCACATGAGAAGCTGGCCTAGTTGGGAGGCTTGATATTGGGTCAAATTAGCAATACTTTATAGGGCCACAGAACCAAGTCGCCTAGTTCTGTGGCCCTATAAAGTATTGCTTTTTTGGCCCTAGGATGCTTGCCCCATCAAACTAAACAGGTGTGTGCCTGCAAACCTTCAAATCTTTGGTGCGGGATCGGTAAGGATAGGAACAGATACCTAATCTTTGGTAGAAGATTCATCAGACAGACGACTGCCGATTTCAAAAGGTAATGGAGAGACTGGGCGTTCCAAGTGAAACCAAAATGTAGTTTTATTAATTTGGATGTATTGTTTTGGAGGTTGACATCCAGGGCCTGGGATTTTTAGTGATTTTAAAATGCAGAGATGGTTCTGTGTTGCTCTATTACCTGGAACAGGTTTGGGAGAGATGTCATGGGTCTAGTGATTGTCACGAGGACGTCGTCCGTGAATACACACTTTGTACTCTGCTCCACAGGCCTTTATCACAGATATGTTGGGATTCAATTTCATGGCCGCAGCAAAAGGTTAAATTGAAAGGGTCAAGAGCAAGGGAGACGGGCAACCATGTCTGGTCCCTCTAAACAATTTAAACAGGCTAGGCATGACCTGAATTAGTGATTTTAGCAGAGGGGAAGTGGTAAAGCTCTCGGACCCCCGTGAGAAAATTTCCTCCAAACCCCATGTGTTGTACAACACTGACAAGAAACTTCCATTCTAAGCGGTCAAAAGTTCTCATCTAGGGAGATGAGCAACACTGGGAAGTTTTTAGTGTTGTCTATATGGGCGATGGCCACTACCCTGTGTAACATTATCGGGGGATTGTCGGGTTGGAATACATCTGAGTTGATCGTGATTCAATACATTTATGGTTCAGTTGGTGCGACAGGTAGAATTTGAGAGCATTTTTAAGTCGGTGTTGATGAAAGATGGGGCGGCAGCTGGAGCAGCAGGTGTGGTTCTTACCCTTTTTCTAATACGAGTATGATCTTTGGGATCTTGTTGAGACTTTTGATCCAAAATCGGCCCCATCTCATGGCGAGTCACCATCTTGTGTGGAGCTTGCAGTCCCAGCTGAAGTGTTATTAAATGTCAGTTGTTTTGCCGACTATAAGCTTGTATGGAGTGCTATCCTTACACAGCGCTTCAGAAACCTGCGACCCTGCAGCTAGACGCCAAGCCATGCCCCACTGCTTTAAATAGTTTTTAACCTTGAATGATCCAACCAAAGTATTTTTAGGCAGCTTACATACCAATTTAGTAAAAGTTTTTTTCCTTCCTGAACTCTGAAAAGATCAAATATTACAAAGTTATAATGTTATTTGTATACAAGTTCCGAGCACTAAAAGAAACCCATCATATCAGTAGGTTAAGATAATTACATTACCATCTGTCTGCATAAGGTTGCTCTAGTTGTGGTTTGGGGAGTTTAACCTCTTTTTCTTTTATGACATGAACTAAGACTTCACTGTCAGAGAACTCTGCATAGGGTGTTGCAGAATCGCCAAAAAGTTCCCAAAGAGTAACCCCGAGGGACCTAGATAAAGAAAATAAATGTATTAACAGTAAAATATATAGTGTGCATAAAAATACGTTTGTTTTGGAAAGTTGAGACATTAAATCTGCAGTTCAGTCAATATCCTGCATGTGTGGTTTTTTTTAATAAATCAGTTCTGTAGTAAGAAAAAATACTTTTAGCATTTTCTGTTTTTAAAAATACAACTTTGAAAGACCAATTTTCTTGTATTCTATTTTAACAGCCATTTGCTAAGGCACTGTCCCATCATGTCCTGTCACAAGCCCTGGCACACCCCTTTGTCAGCCCTGCCCTCCCTCTGCACATGTCAGTGCAGGAGTGCTCATGAATATTCATGAGCTTCCACTGAGACACAGAAGCAGAAGAAAAACAGATCCCTTCACTAATTATGTCACCAAATTTCACCTATCAATACATGGAGAACGAATTGACCTGCAGCTATACAGTTCTTTAGGTAATTAGAGATTGCACACATGAAACTATTGAAGTAAAAAAAAAAAAGACTGAACTGCAGCTTTAAGGCCCGCGACAGTACTTCAAGGGTTTCTTGCACCCTCACAAAGACTCCAACGGGCTCTGAACTGCAAGACTATGTTATTATTCACAAGATGCACAATTTAAGGCAAAATATTGTGGAGCACATTACCCAAAACTACAGTCAACCAATCCAAATATAAAAGCATACACTTAAAATATGTTTTAGGTCATTAAATTAAATTGGAACAGTAGAGCATTGAGCTCACTATAGGTGACTTGTATAGATATTTTGGTAGAGTCACTGTAGGCTGTAGTACACTTGAACATACAACTTTGAAAGCTCTGCACACTATAATTTCATCTAAGACCCCCCTTTGTTCCTCTAAAGATTTTACAACCTACAAGAATCTATATTTCTGCAGGACCAATAGGGCAACTAGAACGTTTAGAACTAGATATATTACTTTAGACTGGTTCCTTACCAAATATTACTAGGCCTCGTTTGATCTGCTACAATCAACCTATCTTGGTAACTGGTCACCAGCTCTGGGGCAGTCCATCTGATTGGAATAAGCTTTTGTTCAGAGGTCTCCATATAATCCTCCTAAAAATGTTTGGAAAAAACTTTTTCAATCAAATAAAAATTAAATTGCATATTATTTAGCATAACATAATTAAAGCAGATTTATTCTAACTAGTTGATGAAAGGATTCTTTATTTGCTTGATTACTACAGTCCAGAGTCCTCTACAATCAAATCGCAACCATTCTACTATATACAGCGCCTAAACTGTAACTGTTTCATACGCTCATAATATATATTTTCTTTAACTGTGCATGCAATGTCTTGTATATAATGTATACCTTGTTCATTTATGTAACTGTACTTGTAACCATGAATTATTTGTTTTTCTCTGTGCCCAGGACATACTTGAAAACGAGAGGTAACTCTCAATGTATTACTTCCTGGTAAAATATTTTTTAAATAAATAAAAGTCCAGTTCATATATACAGCACAGACTTTTCATGTTAGAATGCAGCATGCATGTTAAGCAGAATTTATGTTACTATTAGCTATTGTGAATAACCGATTGATACAAAGTTTGTAAAGTATTTGTATTGATCTATAAAATATATCCGTATTAGATGTAAAAATGTTTATAGCTTTATCAAATATATATTGGGTCTTCTTGCTGCCAAGTTAAATGCCCAACATAACTATCAATTCAGGTAGGGCAATGGATGTTTATTATACAGAATTGCAAGGGATATACAGCACACAATTAACACAAAATAACTTACCTTGTACCTACTGAATCCTATTCCATAATCTCCTATTTTTATTGTTAAATCAGACGTGACAAAGCAGTTTCGTAAGGCGAAATCACTGCAAAACAAAAAAAAAGAACAGATCGGTAAAGCGAAGAAAGAAATACAAAAATAGTCACCCTGCATGTTCAGACAATAATCAATAACGTGGCTAATGTAACAGTAAAATGTAACCCATGCAGCATTAAATGAAAGCAGCTAAGAAAACCAGACAAGATAGGATTCTGAATATTAACATAACAGCAGATTGAACACAAAGCACAAATATGCACCGTCTTGCTTTTATATACATGCATGTATTGTAATGTATTGTTCTCTGTTCCAAGCGTAAACCAGGGCAGAAATAGCAGAAACAATCATATTGTAAATCTTCTGGGAGTACACATGTCAAGTGGCCAAGATGAAATGTGGGATCAGTTTATGCCAATACTTACAGACAATAAAGCTATGATGGGCGTAGAGAAGAAAAAATAAAATAAAAATAAGCGACGATGAATTTAGAAAAAAAAAAACATTTAAGAGTGTATCCTCATGTCTTACATTTTCCAGTGCTGTGTACCCCTCTACCAACCACACAACATAACAAATGTCCATATAAATGTCTGAGTAGGGTTACTAGCTATGCACTTCTATAACCCAGGCTGTGCTGAAAAGCTATATACGGCTGCGCTCATGGTGGCGGTATGGGCGCGCGCTCATGGTGGCGGTATGGGCGCGCGCCCACCGCACGCCCTCATGCAGCCCCAGTGATATGAGCACTTGGCTGCAGGAGATTCGGGAGGCGATCGGGGGTGTGGCGAACGAGTCACGGACGCGTCATGAAGCTGGTTTACCCTCATTGGCTGAACCAGCTCACATGACCCCGAAATCACGCGACTGCAGCCCAAAAACACAAAATGTACTTGTCTCACCAAACTGCAGCAGCATCGACACTTCATCGCCGCCTGTACTATGCTACCTTCAATAGAGAAGCATAGAAGAGTCCTGAACGTGCGTGCGCACGTAGCGACGCTGCCACCATGAGCTCAGCCTATTGCTGCAGGCATACGCATAAAGGTGTCCCTGTTACAATGGATAAGTAGTAGTGTTACACTCAGAGTGCTCATTTGCATGTCATTACGCAGAATAGGGAAAAACAATGCACACAAGCGCAACACAGGTTAATATAAAATAGAAGTATATTTTAATATAAGTATATTTTAATATAAGGTCAAAAGACAACACATGAACACAAATGACAATTACATAAACACATGTAACTTTTTGAAAATACATACGGTCACTCCTAAACATAGGATACTAACCAAATCCAGCTTCTATGCAGCACAATAACAAGAAAATACAATTAAATCAAAAATAACCCAACTAAACCTCCATAGATGGAGTTCTAAGGGAAACCTGATTTAAAACCGCAATGAGGGGAACTAGTACTGACCATAAGCGGCAGCGGGTGCAGTGTGTGCAGTGTGTGCAGTGTGTGCAGTGTGTGCAGTGTGTGCAGTGTGTGCAGTGTGTGCAGTGTGTGCAGTGTGTGCAGTGTGTGCAGTGTGTGCAGTGTGTGCAGTGTGTGCAGTGTGTGCATGCGAATGGTCCGAACTGCGCGCACGTTTTTTTTTTGGTGATTATGTAGCACACGTCAGGCTTACGGATTAGCATATTGCGCGTCATGAGCAGACCAGTGTGTTGATTCTATTGGTTACCTTGGGTACTTAATGCGCATGAGCTGCCTCTGTCGTGACCCGACGAAGCATGTGTTGAGAAACGCGTAGAGGTCACGAGAGGCAGCTCTGCGCACTCACCCATTGGCTGGAACGAGGCAACCAGGAAGCGCCAGCGGAGACACCATTCGGCGGCAGTGTGTTTGTGCAGTCCGGAGCATTCGCATGCACACACTGCACACACTGCACACACTGCCGCTTATGGTCAGCACTAGTTCCCCTCATTGTGGTTTTAAATCAGGTTTCCCTTAGAACTTCATCTATGGAGTTTTAGTTGATATTTTATTTCAATTTTATTTTCTTGTTATTGTGCTGCATAGAAGCCGGATTTGGTTAGTATCCTGTGTTTAGGAATGACCGCATGTATTTTTAAAACATTACATGTGTTTATGTAATTGTCATTTGTGTTCATGTGTTGTCTTTTGACCTTATATTAAAATATACTTATATTTTATATTAACCTGTGTTGCGCTTGTGTGCATTGTTTTTTCTTTGTCTTTTGGAGGGCTCCTTAAGGAGCTCCCCTTATTTAAGAGCATTTGAGGAGTGGCTCCTTGCACTCACAGCTGCAGACGGATTAGAATTGATTTTAGAGCGCAGAAACCTTTCTTCAGGTCATTACCCAGAATCCCTGGCTGCAGTGGAAGCACTGTATAACAGATAATGGGGAAAGACAGAGTTGCAGACATGCATATGTACCCACAAGGGATATTTTTATTTTATGTAAATAAGAAAACTAAGTGCCACTTTTAGCATAAATAAAATGCAGCCACTTACAAGCATGGAACAGGCAGCCTGTGCCCTTGGCATTTAAACAGACTATAGGCCTTTACTCAGCAGTGTTACATTGCTCTTTAATTACAAATGACAAAGAATCTTTATTTATTTCATTAGTTGTAAACCAAGCATTGCGCATTATGGAAAGATTACCAGGTTCAACTGTTACATTACAAGTAAAGATTTGCTGCTGTGCCCTTTACTATTACACCACCAATACAATGCATTGTGGGGGTGGGAAAGCAGATCAACTATTGTAAAAATAGGGGGGATTAAAAAAAAAAAAAGTTTTGTATACATGCACAACACGCACAGAGATCTGAAAAAACTAGACTTTTATACGTTGGAGAGGAGTATATACACATACATAACATCAATTATACTTCCAGCAAGAGGTCTTTGCGCCCTTCATATTGCTATATAAGTTTGTTCTGCAAAAATGTGGAAGTTCAGCGAACAGTTATCGGTGTGAAAATATGACTAGTCCCAAAGGCTTGGCTGCTTTCATTTACCACCAACAACAAAATCACTGATGCTGGAGCTTTACCGCACACTCAGACAGCATCAGGATATTGTTGCCAGAAGTAAACACATTGCTTCTCGGTGGTATGATCAGAATGCCTGTTTGAAAGGTGCCTTGCAGTCAGACATAACGCCCTGACAATACAACAAGATGAACATTGCTGGTTTCAGTCAACAAAAAAATTATTTGCCTTAAAACAAAAAAAAACGGGCAGGAGGAATTTGAGCCCCATTAAATTTCTCTGGCAAGGCACGTGTATGATTGCGTTTAAGGCGAGTTTGCAGGCATTGTAATGGGCTAATCATCTAAAAGTATACAAATTTTAATGCAAATTGCAAGGTGTAAGCAGTATAAATGGACAAAAAGCTTGTATTGTAAGGTGCACCTTTGGCAGGGGATCCATCTTGGACATATGTCATGGTTCACACCCCACATTGCAAAGTACAATAACCAAACCAACCTAATGAGTGAGGTGTATCCTGTAAAAAAAAAACAGAAAACTTTAATAAGTCTCATCACTGGTGCAAGTTACCAAAGATTTATGTTGTTATACAAGAGAACATTGCTCTCAAGTGGTTGGTTTGCACTATGTGTTGAGGAATCAGATTTAGGTACTAGCATAACCAGGGAGAAGGTATTCAGAGCCCAGGACAGAGGTTCCGGAAGGCACGCCGCCGGCTTGTAGCGTGGTGAATATGTTCTGTATTTGATGCAGTGGCATGGTGCCTGCAGTGCCTCATTCTATAAGTGGAGCTCAAAGCAAAAACAGAGTTCTCTGAGGTTGTGCCATTCAGAGGGCAGCTGCGTGACAAGATTAGCAGGCAGTGACTGCGGCCAGCGGGGAATTACTCTATACTGCTAAATTAGCTTCAATTCTAAAGAAAATTTTTCACTGGTTGAGGTCACCAAAATGTGACATTACAATGGACGCTTCCCACTCTCTCAAATCGTACATTTAGACTAATGGAAAAAACAGAATCGCGTCAAAAAGTGCATTCAAAGTAATCCCACAGAAAAAGGATTGTTCAAACTAATACAACCCATTGCTACCATATCTATTAATGTGACTGATATCATTGAAATTACTGGAGCAGAACAATGCTGTTAAGGCTTCTTATGTACATTTGCAGACCAGTTAACAAATAAATTAAAAAAAACCTATGTAAATGACACTTCATCCTAAACTGTGTATTCATCAATCTGTACATCACAGTTGACACCCAAAAATTTATGGGAGTTGTGTAATTCGATCGCTCCCATGCTCCCTAGCACACAGAGTTATGGACGCTTACATTCATGCTAACCTCGGATGTGTGACAGATCTAGCTCACTGTAAAAAAACAAACAGAAACGCCTCCATCATATGTTTTTCTTCAGAATATGAATTGTAACAATAATGTGCGCTCTCATTAGCGCATGAGGCGGCGGTGCCACGTGTGGGCTCATTAGCGCATGAGGCGGCGGTGCCACGTGTGGGCTCTCATTAGCGCATGAGGCGGCGGTGCCACATGTGCGCTCTCATTAGCGCATGAGGCGGCGGTGCTACGTGTGGGCTCTCAATAGCGCATGAGGTGACGGTGCCACGTGTGGGCTCTGATTAGCGCATGAGGCGGCGGTGCCATGTGTGGGCTTTCATTAGCGCATGAGGCGGCGGTGCCATGTGTGGGCTTTCATTAGCGCATGAGGCGGCAGTGCCACGTGTGGGCTCTCATTAGCGCATGAGGTGGCGGTGCCACGTGTGGCTTTCATTAGCGCATGAGGCGGCGGTGCCACATGTGCGCTCTCATTAGCGCATGAGGCGGCGGTGCTACGTGTGGGCTCTCAATAGCGCATGAGGTGACGGTGCCACGTGTGGGCTCTAATTAGCGCATGAGGCGGCAGTGCCACGTGTGGGCTCTCATTAGCGCATGAGGCGGCGGTGCCACGTGTGGGCTCTGATTAGCGCATGAGGCGGCGGTGCCATGTGTGGGCTTTAATTAGCGCATGAGGCGGCGGTGCCATGTGTGGGCTTTCATTAGCGCATAAGGCGGCAGTGCCACGTGTGGGCTCTCATTAGCGCATGAGGTGGCGGTGCCACGTGTGGCTTTCATTAGCGCATGAGGCGGCGGTGCCATGTGTGGGCTTTAATTAGCGCACGAGGCGGCGGTGCCATGTGTGGGCTCTGATTAGCGCATGAGGCGGCGGTGCCATGTGTGGGCTTTAATTAGCGCATGAGGCGGCGGTGCCATGTGTGGGCTTTCATTAGCGCATGAGGCGGCAGTGCCACGTGTGGGCTCTCATTAGCGCATGAGGTGGCGGTGCCACGTGTGGGCTCTCATTAGCGCATGAGGCGGCAGTGCCATATTTGGGCTCTCATTAGCGCATGAGGCGGCGGTGCCACGTGTGGGCTCTCATTAGCGCATGAGGCGGCAGTGCCATATTTGGGCTCTCATTAGCGCATGAGGCGGCGGTGCCACGTGTGGGCTCATTAGCGCATGAGGCGGCGGTGCCACGTGTGGGCTCTTAGGTCAGCAAGTGGCTAAAAACATCAAGATGCATTTGCACAAAATTAGAAAGAAATATGCATTGGTGCAATTGATGTCTCAATGTAGATTTGATTGTGAAACATTTAAAAATCTATATCAAAATAAAGAACTGCACGATCTAAAAGAATACATATGATTTTTTTTAATATCAAAATTTAGAAAAGGAAAGTCAATAAAAATCTTCAAAAGGCTATCAGAGAATAAAATGAACTGGCTGGATGCACCAAGATGTTAGCCCCACTAAAGTGCGCAGCCGCTGCCTGGCTGGCGTTCTGGCATCAAAATGTTGCAGGGACTTCTACTGAAACCGACCGCTCTTATTCCTGGATGGTGTATTAGCAGTGTAGTATAGTAGTATTGTAGGGAACTTTTAGCGCCCCCCACCTGTGGCCACCTCTCAATCAAGGTAGCAATGGCTTGGCTAAAATCCAACACCTGTCAGGTGGGGCGCAGCGCTGACCGATATTCGCCCGGCCATTGCTACCCTACATGAGAGGTTGACGCAAGTGGGGAAAGAGTTTGGCGAGCCGCCATCAAGAGACCTCCTGCATCCACTCAGGATTTATAAGTTGAGGTTTCTTCATTTTGTCACCCCATCTTTATGTACGTTTCATTTATTTTTTATGGACTATTTTTTTATTTTAATGTTGATATGGTTGTAGCTTTTTTTATTTTTTGTTCCATCAGGGGAAAAAAAAATATGTTTAGTAGCTTGTCAAGATTAGGGCAAAAAGACAAATTCCAAATGTCATAGCAACAAATACAACTAGAAACGTAATGCATTCTGCTCTTCATATTATCGTTTATTTGTAAGGCACCAACATATATCCCAGTGCAGTACAGAGTTATGTATATTAACAGAATTGCATACACAATAAGGACAAACAAGATTGAACGGATACAAAAAGATAATGAGGGCCCCGCATGGGTTTATGCTCAACAGAAGACAAATGTTATTGTAACCTATTGTAACTTATTATACTGTGCGGCATAGCAGCGCTATGCAAAGCTGATGCACTAAGACAACTGGGGATTCATGAGCTGTGCAGAACTAGATCAAAAGCAAACTCTTTGGGCCAAACTCTCGTAACACTCTGCTCACTGCATCATTAGATACCCTAGGCAAGGTCTAGACAGCATGTGGGGGCTTCTTAGACCTCTTAAAGCAAGAGGTCAGGGACTCCACTCGAAACCAAGTGTCATATGTCAGCTATTTGTAAAGAATGGCACCAAGCGCTTTCTCAGGCCACAGATTGAGTATCCCTTCTCTCTGACAGGCAAGATACTGAAATAATTCATGCATTCAAGGTGATGTAATAGGCAAGCTGGATTACCATGCTAAAGGCTATATTCATCAGTACACATTTCAGATTTAAATAAAAATAAAATAAATAAACAGATGCATTTGGTGCACACACAAAAAGTTAATATTATAGATCATCACTTCTAAAAAATCTAAAGCTTGATGGGGGCACAATGTAATTCTATGCAGACAGCCGAATACTGAGGCATTAGGCACACGTACCTGTGCACAAAATGGTGCTTGTGCATTATAGCGAGTCCAGCTGCTATCTCACACGCCATTCTCTGGAGCAGCATCATTCCTGATTCTCCATGTAACCTCTCTCTCTCATTACATAAATACGTTTTCAGATCACCCTGCAAAAGAAAAAGCACATCAGCTGGTTCATTAACACTTTAGAAATTATTAAAAAGCAGCAATGAAATATATTACTACTTCGCTTTAATGAGCCAAAACATTATTATTAGGTAGGCTCTATAACCTAATATTCAACAGCACTTTTCCTTTAAAGGGTCATCACATCTTGGAATTTATTCTATATTTTACAGTCTTGCACATTAATCTCTGAAATGGAAAGAGCAATAAAGTATTATCAGGATAAGGAAATAAAATGGTGATTGCCGACTGCAGTGTCCTATTAAACAGACTGGAAATCCATCAAGGGATCAACCAAAAAATGCTGTGCCTTAAGTAAATACATTTCAAGTTGCATAAATATGGTCAGAAATAAGTTGTCCACAAGTGCTATGTAATAGGTGAAAACTGCAGGGTTTTTGTTGCTTCAGACATGCACTATTGTTAATGTGCCACTTGTTACATTCATTTAAAAATAATGCAGTTTGCCTTCTAAAAAAGAAAAATGTGAAAATAGAACTGGGGTAGAAACATTCTAACAAGGAGAGTAAGAGATAGGACACGAAGATGGTTACAATTCCCACAAAAAAAGTTAGGGTGTTATTTGAAAATCAGAGCATTTCTTGGCAAAAATAAATAAATATGGGCGGAAGCCTACATAATGGAAGGATTTTGCTTAACAGATTTCAGAAAGACCTAATGATTAAAGATAAAGCGGGAATTTAACAGATGGAAAGTACAGCTTAAAAACATGTGCAAGAGAAACGCTAAAGATGATATATGAAATGCATTAGAAAGGGAATAAGCATAGTTTTGTACTTTTCACATGCCCTTTGGATGGTCCTTCGAAACACTTAATTTTCACATGGTAATATAGACCATTGGCTTCAATTTACAAGATAACTAAAAAAAAAAAGGATGGATATATCTATCCAAAAAGTATGTTTTGCTTTGACAATTAATACATTGAGCCTGCCCAATGTCATTTATATCTCCTGCAACATCCAGTGGAAACGTATCACTCAACCACCATAATAAGTGTGTGTATGCAAGGGGTATGTATGAATATGTATTTACATAATCAGCCCAACTTGGCCGTTTGAATAATTGTCAAAAAGGCTTTAGACATACCACTCAATAGAGCTAGGTGGCAGCAAACAGCCATCCTCTGACAGATTCAGCCATGTGTTGCTATTCAGTGAAATGTGAACTAGGGAGAGTTACAAGTAACCAAGTTACTGCTAAGACTGTTATTAACAATATACTCATTAACAACTGCGACATCCAGTTATGCAACAAGCTCCTCTGAACTTATTTGTCAAATTAAGAATCTAATTATACCAAGGGACATGCCTTGCTCTTCTCCATGGATAGAACAAATATTTATGTTGTCAGGCATTTGTACGCACTTTTAAATTCTCACAGCACATTCCACCTGGTAATTCTCCCTTTATAGCAGCTGTTCCTAAATTGTTTTTTTTTTTTTTTTCTTTCTTTGTGCACCCCCTGCTATAAAAGAGTTGCTCCGGAAACCATTAATAAGCTAATCTTATTGTCAACTCGTCAGAGTATCTCTAACAAACCTGTGTGATCCCAGGAAGTATAGAGTCCTGAGCTAGTTTGACACACAGACAGACAGACGCTCTTAATAAGGTCCCAAACTGCCCCTCCGTGTGTGCAGACAGCATGGGGGGTATTAGCTGTCACTTAGCTTCCAAACTCACGCTCAACAATGCATTGCCACTGTTGATGCAAAGCACTGTGGGGAGCAACTTGGGAAGCTCCTGTAATTGACAGCTATACCCCCCACGTCGAGGAACCCACTATAAAGCCTGGGATCTGCCATTACATCTTTTTGGGCAAACCCCCTTGGAGAAACCTCACGAACCACTAGAGAACCACATCTTTATGATATATTATGTAAAGTACTAGAAAGTCTGAGGAGCAAAAGCTTGTAAGTTTAATTAAAGCCAGTATTGTTCATAAAGGTTCCTGCCTAGAAAATGTACAATGAAGGGGGGGGGAAGCAGCAATTAAGGTGTGAGTAAGCGAGTTATTGCCAAGTGAAACTAGTTTCAGGAAAGACCTTTGACAATTACAAACCAGGGTAACACCCTAACACACTCCCTTTCATCATGACAAGGAGGAAGCAATCAGGAAAACAGTCACCGGCAGTGACCACACAACTGGCAGGACCCTACAGCACTGAAGGGGTTATTTATTATTTATTACGTGGTAATAGTGCATAAGACAAGCCAATTTAAAGCAGCACACGTGGCCCTTTTCATTATTATTTATTTATTTTTGTAAATAAATACTATTAAAGATTTGAAGTATGGGTCTCGGGAGCTGAATTGCATTCCTTTCAGCTCCAGGGACTCTGTGCTTCCCGAGATAATTCTCTGTACGGGGTGCCGGTATCTCTCTGCAGGTTTAAATGGGTTAATAGGAAGCCGCATAGGATGAAGTCTGCTTGCCATTAGCCCGCGGGACATTTAAAAGCTGCCATTTCAATAGCCCCACCAAGCCCCGTCAAAGTTGCTGCTTGCACAGATGTCAGCACCCTCTACGAAGGTATCTCGGGAAGCAGGGTGAAATGAATGCAGTTCAGTTCCGAAGACCCCCTGCTTCAATCCTGTAAAAAAAAAAAAAAAACCTTGGGGGGGAAAAAGCAGGGGTGCTGTCTAAAGTAAATGGTAAGGGGTCAAACGATGCCTGTAGATGTCTTGCGAACAGGGGTTGAAAAATCCCAGGGGCCTAAAATGTAACCCCTGGCACCTGTGCTTTCGCAGCACCGATGGAACTGCACTGCATTGTGAGCTTTCATAACATGACCACCACTGACAGGTCAGTCACCACCCGCGCCGCGTAGTGTCGTATGGCGGACACTGCTCGACTCGCTCTTAACTCGCAATGTGGCAAGGGGAGGGGGAGTGTGTGTGTGTGTGTGTGTGTCTGCTTAACAAAACACTGGCTCCTAAAAACTTTGTCTGGCGCCTAAGTATTTTACATTTCTGTTTAGCCCAGTTTGCAGTATAGCATTGCTTCGCAACCATGAACCTTCGTGATGCACATTGTATTTTGTTTACCTTCTTAACACAACTACAAGTTCATCACAAAAGTAGCTTGCAATGAATGGCAATTCCCTTTGGCAAATAAGAGTTTAAAGGAAAGACTATTTGTAAATAAATTAAAATTTTCTGATGAACTGCAACACGTTCATTTGAAAATCATTACAAATCCATTACACAGTATGCGAGATTATATTGCAGACATGTTGAACATGGATATCTCGCAGAGCTCTGTGTACATTTCAGTTCACTGAAGCAAATGTTTAAAAAAAAAAGTGTAAATAAAGGCGTTTGACCACAAGTAGCCATGATGCTTGGTCTGATCTACTGGTATTACTCCCTGGTTTTTAAAAGGGGATTTAACCCTTTTTAAGGCTTAGAACCACTGAAGCTGGCCACGTCTTGCTAAAGCTCCAGGGGCACCAGAGGACAAATTCCTCACCATTGGGCAATCGGAAGAAGATAGGGCTGAAGAGAGTGGTGGCATGAAGGGCGGGTGCAGAGCAACAGAACACTAGGCAACATGTGGACATAGCTTCTGTAGCCCGGTCCTGGAGTGTGGGCGAGCCAGCATTCTACCAGGAGCCATGTGGTCAATCACGGGGAGAAGCGGACGTCTGCCCCTAAATACCTGTGATATCTTAACCGGGCGGCAGAGGACACGAAAGACAAAGTGGGAGGAGGTGGAGCAGCCCTGACGAGAGAGAGGGCTGAGACGGCTGGAGAGGGACGACACCGAGTGGACCGCCCCCACCTGCCTGCTGCAATTGCCGGGTCAGGTGAGGGCTGGGATGGGAGCCTGGGGAATTGCGGGCAATCAGGAGTGCTAAGTGTCACGAGAGGAGTGTCGGTAGCGACCACCTCCGACACCCCGGCAACTGTGGCCTTGACCACGTGGCGGGCTACGAGGGAAGGGCCCTCTCCTTGCCTGTATGCGAGGCTTCCTCAGGGGCTGGAACCCACGGAGAGAGCAATCCATGGAAGGCATGCAGGAGGCGAGGACAGTAATCTGAGGCGCGAGTAAGGCCTGGGGGCAGCCAAGATTGAATCGCGGGTGACTGCTGCCTGAACCACGAACGTGGCGGAGGCGGCCTAGAGGGGGACCAGCGGGTCCTGAGACGTGACCCAGATAGACTCAGGCAGACATACTGCCGTTTATGAACTTCACGGTGGGCCACGGGTGCAATATCACACAAGGTGTTATGCCCTTACAGCCAAAATTACAGAACGCTCCGTTTCGTTTTGCAACTAATAGGAAAAAGCCGCTTGTGCAAACTTTTCTCGAGGTGGGGGAGGATGGTGCTTTCCGATAGCTTTTATCAATACCAGAGTAGCAAATGCAATACTAAATATGATTGAGTGGTCGGTGTAATTCCGTGACATACACAGGGCCCGAATGTAGGGTTGGCTGGCAAGAGACTGTATAATATAACGTAGCTGGATGCTGATGCTGTAATGTGATCAAGGGGGTGCGAATAAAAGCCAAAAAGAAACTCCTGTGTGTGTTCAAAATTACTCATCCAGCAAAATGGGTGAAAATGGCACACAGGAACAGCAAATCCATCACAGAAGAATTATTAAAAAAACAAAAAAAAAAAGCAGAGGGTGCAATCTCGTACACCCAAAATTACTCAGTTAGAGGCGTTAGCAACTCAGGAGTCTCCAGCACCGTCTCCAACCTCTGAACTCTAGCATGCACTGGTAAAATAATAAGAGCTAATCACAAAGAACTGGCTGTGCAAAATGTCCGGTCTGGACTTCAAACAGGACACATTTCAGGAACACTTTGCTGAAATCGAAAAAGGAGCTGCTTCTGTGGAGCTCACGCATAGTGTGCATTGGGTCGCGATAAACCAGCTCAGGACTGAAATCGGCAAGCTGAAAAATATTGCTGCACAAAGAGAAAACAGGGAACCGTAGGTTCAATTCAGTGCCTGGTTGGGATACCGGTGGGGAGTGGAAGGGGAGAGATCGCTACAAGACTTTGTCCAAAAATTATTGAGGAAGACATTACATATCCCAAGTGATGGAGACTGGGAGATAGAAAGGGCACATCGTACATTGGGCCCCAGATGAAAAGCAGGAGAGAGACAAAGGCAAGGTCCTGAGATACAAAGATGAGGAAATAAGAATGCAACTGGCAAGAAAGGTGGATGCCGTTAATTATGCAAAGAATAAAGTAGCTCTCTTCAACGATTATAGCGCAGGGACTGAGAAAACAGAGAGAGAGCTGACGAAATGGATAGATGAAATCCAGGAAAAGGGATTGAAAGCATTCATATGGTACCCCGCTAAAATCATGGTTCTCGACAACCAACAAAAATTCCTGAACTCAACGGCGGAGGCTAAATCTTTTCTGGAGTCTAAAAGAACACCCATAGGATCACACGCAAAGCCAAAATGAGCACATGATCGTAGTTAATGTATGTAGTAGAATAGTTTGCTTAAATACAAATTATGGCAGGGGTACTGACCAATGTTATTCAAATCTGTTATGAATCAAGGCGTTCTGGTATATTTCTATTGTAAAGGTCAGCCCCCAAAAAGTAACTTTATGGGAGAATGGGTATGAGGCAAACTTAGATCTTGCCCGTACGTAGTCTTGCGATGGGTGCAAAATGTTGCGCAATGTCCACAGACAATTATTATTTCTGTCTAGAGTCTTGTTATTTAGGACGCAATTTTTTCTACAAGGTTGGTCTGTTTATTGTGTTGCTGCATTGTCGGAGGGGAGACTGTTCACATGCCAAAAGCCCAGGGAGAGACTGGGACCTTGGGGGTCGGCGCCAAGATGGAGGTGCCACACCCATGGCCTCCAAAACCCATCAATGGGATTTAGTGCGTTTATGAGATAGACATATTGACGGCAAATTTTTTTGGAAAATCGCATCATTTATTCCCCTAAAGAGTAAAAGATTGCTACTAGCTCTTAAACTGTAAAACAGATATGGTGCTGCTTCAAGAGACCTACTTGACAGATGAGGAGCATAAGAAACTGTCTGCTAAGTGGATATCTCAGGTAATCTAGCTAGCTACAACTCAAAAGAGAAGGGGGGTTGCAATACTAAATTAATAGCTTGTGACCTTTTATAGTCACTGCCGAGTTTAAAGATCCAGAAATAACCATAGCCAATTTATATGCACCTAATAGAGACACCAGCCAGTTCTTTACAGATACAGTATCATGTATCAAACAAATATCGCAGGGAATGCTAATTATGGGAAGCAACTTCAACACTATATTTTTGCTTGGGGATAGATTGGGGACTGACACCTTGACCAAATCAGATAAACATTTGATTACGCTTATGCAGAATAATCAACTGGTGGACAATTGGATGGAAATTAATCTGGGAATATGGGATCACACATTTTTCAGCACAGTACTCCTCGTATTCTCGCATTGATCATATATTGGTTGAAGCCACTCACAAAACCTTGATCACAAGAGGAGATATAGGAGTGTGTATTCACTATCAGACAATGCTCCAATAACGAAAATACTGAGGCTTACAAGGGGTGATAAGCCACAGCTATTTTGGAAATTAAATACATATTTGCTAAAGATTAAAGAAATTATACCCCCACTTAAACAATGGTTGGAGCAGTACAGAGAATGTTACATGACATGGAGAAGGTATCACCAGAGATGGCGTGGGACGCTTCTAAGGCAGTTATAGGAGGGGTAAACTCACAGCATTCGCCTCAGCAAAAAATAAAGAGATTAACTAGAATCAGAGATTAAAACTCTAGAATCAATCCCAACAAGGCAAAAATGGAAAATACAACCCTCAACAGGTTAACTCACCTGAGCGATGAATTAAAATTTCTTGACAGATAAAATAGACGATTGTTAGTTGTAGCCAATTTCCTTCTGAATCCAATAAGAAGGTATCTTCCATGCTGGCATGGCAGTTACACAGGCAGAGATCAAATAAGAAAATTAACCATCTCACACCTAAAGATACAGGGTGTATGATAGTGCTGCCTACAATAAAGGAGAGCAATTGGGCCAGGGTTGGGAGGAAGTATGAGGAGCTTCGCCTTCGACATGGTACGTTTGATTCAGCAGAGGGCCATCCAGGACAATATTATGGAGACATTCAGAGATTTTGGTCAGGACAGCAGGTGAGAGGGGATTGAAAAGTAAATCTGAATGTCGTCATCAGCATAGAGTTACTATCTGCACCGAAATGATGCGATAAAGTCACCTGGAAAGGGAGCACAGAAAAGAGATCCAAGGAAAGACCACTGGAGTATACCCACCAAGAGATCCAGGATACAGCTTTGCTACAGATACAAAGAGTATGGAGGATGTCAAGAGGGTTGCCCACCGTATCAAAAGAAGCAGAGAAGTTTAATAATATAAAAGTTTATTGACCTTGGTATTTGGCAGTATGAAGGCAATTAGTTATTTTGGCAAAGGGCTGTTTGAGGTGAGTAATCAGGGCCTCCGACCGCTTTCCCAGGGCTCAGGACTAGAGCCCCACCAGCGTATCGGCAGCCTTGCAAGTCCCACCCACCTATTTTACACCTCCTCGCTCTTAGCCCCCATATATTCTCTCCCCCACCAATCCCCCCTCCCAGACACAGAAATCCCTTCACAACACACACACACACACACACACACACAATACAATAACTCCCTCCCCCACACACTATACAATAAGAGCAGAGGGAGGAGTTCAACATGTGGATGAGTGTAGGAAATAGAGTGGAAGCAAGAGGTTTGAGAATATGGGAGCGGATGAGGTCATGAGGCCAAATGGCAGGGGGTGAGGTGTAGAGCAACAGACACTTTCTCCTGTGACTGAGGAGAAAGAGTCACGGAAGGCAGGAGTAGAGTGATGAAGAAGGGGTATAGAATGAGGATAAAGAGGGAATGGTTTGACGAATGGAATCCACCATGGCCTTGAAATAGCCTTGAGGTGAAACATAGGAAGAAAAACCGCGTAGAGGTGGAGTTCTGAGGAGTGTGTCAAAGAGAAGAGGCGGCGTGGGTTTAACTTGAGTTAATGATTAGTGAACAAAAGTAGCTTTGTTTAGCCTGGAAGAGAGCAGAGTTGAAACAAGATAGTTGGAATTTGTAGCGGAGGAAGTCAGCAAGACGCTGGGCCAACAATTCGCTGGCCCCACAAACCCTAACCAAAAAAAAAGTTTAATAGGATGTTGTTGAAAATAGCATGAACACTAGAGCTGTATCTCCCTTTCCTGGCTGCACATTGGTAAAGAAACATGCTCAAAATACAATGTGTAGGGAAAATTAAATGCGCAACGACTTGGACGTCACACGTTTTCAGTAATAACCTTGGAAAAACATTATTGACTTACCAAGTCACACAACTCGAACACCAAGAGATAAGGCATGGCTTCCACGCACTGACCGACACATTGCACGATGTTAGGATGATGTAGAAAGCTAGAAACAAAGAACAGTGGGGGAAAAAAGGTTGAAAGGCATGGACATTTCGTAGGCTTGCCTTTTTTATCTCTAGAAATACATTTACAAAAAAAAAGTTTTGTTTTGTCATTTAAATCCTCATTCATTCATCTTAAACCGAAAAAAACAAATTTTTTTAAAATGTTATTTAATTATATTTTTCATGAAATAAAAATTATAGTCATTAATCTTTACCAAATGAATGGAACTAAAACGAGATAGTAAAATAAAGGATACAAAAAAGATAGAAAAAAAAATTGTACAAATTACCAAATATTAATAAAAAAATTAAACAGTCACTGACTAATGTTAGGAAACAAAATAGGTTTTAATTAAAACAATGTAGGGGATGTAAGCAAACTTAAAAACAAGTTGCTGACAGGGTCATCATGCACTGTATTCTCATAACTAAACAAACCGTAACCGTTCTGCTACATGTGCTAGCTTTAGATGAAGAAAAATGTAAAACTTACTTGTATGGTTCCCCATTTTTTAAAAAGGATTCTTGCTCTTTGGAGTTGGCGCTCGCTTTTAATTCCTTCACGATAACTCTTGCTACGCTATTTTCCCTGTAGATCTCTCCAAGCAGAACCTGGTTGGAACAAAATTGTGGAACTCATAGTTTCAGGCACACTTAAAACAGGAAGTGTTAAACTTCCCTTCACAGATCTAATACAGCATAGGATGAACTAAAATCAAGGTCACAACAGGTGACAGGGGAAGTTGACGACTTCTAGCCAAAACCACATTAAAAGCTTTGTTAGCCCTCAAAATGTTATTTACTACATATCCCCATTTGGATACTTCAGAGATAGAAAGTCAATACATGTGCTATTACAATAATAAAAAATAAAAAAATGGGTAAGCTTAACAATATTGTTTATCAGAACCTGGGGAAGAAAATGGAAAAAAGTCTTCAGTCTATATCCAAGACTTAAAAAGAATGCCTAAAGCAACAATGTATTACCTCAATAAGTCAACATAAAGAAAATACATATTCAACATATATAGAATTATTTGTTTTGCTCTGTTTATTTTGCTTATCCATTATGTCGTACTTTTAATTCCTCACAGTTCCTCCTCCCTGCTACACGAAAATACAGCGATATGACCTTTCCTCCTGCCCCAGCCACCTCATTGGCGTATGGGTTAACATATCGCCGCCATGGCTGAAATTTTTAACCAACTACTAGATCGTTTGAAAATTAACCTGACTGAAATGCAAAATAACTTGAAATGAAAAGCCGTGCTTATGATAAATCATAATTCTGGCTGAAGAAACTTCCTAGGTGATGCCGATTTAAACGCCCAATTAACAGGAAATCATGAGGACATATGCAGGCACTCAAAGTAAAGAAAGTTTGATATTTAATAGTAGCAAGAATATTATAATGTAACTAGGACTAAATATGGTCTTTGTTTTGCTTGGGAGTACTGAAACGCCGTCTCTAAATCGTATAACATTTTAATCATATCTTTATTATGACGTGTTCCTAATGGTAGTCATTTCTAATCAAAGAGCGACAACAACTACAAAAAAGCTAAAAGCTTACCTTTCCATAACTGCCATTACCAATTTCCTGAATGTAGCTCAGACTGTGGCGAGCAATTTGGAATTTTGATAAATCTATGAAAGGGGAAAAAAAGACAAACAAAATAAATTGAGAGTAAATCCTGCGGGTGAAGATAGCTTTACCTCAGATCACAACAATGCAAAAGCAGTCTTCATAATGCCGTTGGCTTTTAACATATATGTGTGTAATCTTCTGTAGGTCTGTGTTTGTAGAACCAATGGCATGCAGAAAATGTGCGCTATGCAAGGAGCACAACAGGCTTCATTCATAAAGTGCAGAAAGAAATCCAAAAGGGAGGGTGGCACGCAATGCAGTTACCCTGGTTAGTGGCATGCAGGGTGGAACGCAATGCAGTTACCCTGGTTAGTGGCATGCAGGGTGGCACGCAATGCAGTTACCCTGGTTAGTGGCATGCAGGGTGGAACGCAATGCAGTTACCCTGGTTAGTGGCATGCAGGGTGGCACGCAATGCAGTTACCCTGGTTAGTGGCATGCAGGGTGGCACGCAGTTACCCTGGTTAGTGGCATGCAGGGTGGCACGCAATGCAGTTACCCTGGTTAGTGGCATGCAGGGTGGCACGCAATGCTGTAGCCTGCTTAGTGACAAAGAGGGTGGCACGCAATGCCGTAAACCTACTTAGTAGCATGGAGGGTGGCATGCAATGCCGTAGCCTGCTTAGTGACATGCAATGCCGTAGCCTGCTTAGTGGCACGCAATGCCGTAGCCTGCTTAGTGGCATGGAGGGTGGCATGCAATGCCGTAGCCTGCTTAGTGGCATGCAATGCCGTAGCCTGCTTAGTGGCATGGAGGGTGGCATGCAATGCCGTAGCCTGCTTAGTGGCACGCAATGCCGTAGCCTGCTTAGTGGCATGGAGGGTGGCATGCAATGCCGTAGCCTGCTTAGTGGCATGGAGGGTGGCAAGCAATGCCGTAGCCTGCTTAGTGGTATGGAGGGTGGCACGCAATGCCGTAGCCTGCTTAGTGACATGCAATGCCGTAGCCTGCTTAGTGACATGCAATGCCGTAGCCTGCTTAGTGACATGCAATGCCGTAGCCTGCTTAGTGACACGCAATGCCGTAGCCTGCTTAGTGACATGCAATGCCGTAGCCTGCTTAGTGACATGCAATGCCGTAGCCTGCTTAGTGACATGCAATGCCGTAGCCTGCTTAGTGACACGCAATGCCGTAGCCTGCTTAGTGACATGCAATGCCGTAGCCTGCTTAGTGACATGCAATGCCGTAGCCTGCTTAGTGACATGCATTTCAATAACATTTGTGACATTTCCCACGGCATAAGATATTATGGGTTAACTGAGAAAAAGTAACATTCAGTCATAAAACCTATTTTCAGTGTCTCAAAACTCTAGGGACAGATTTAAAGTAAGTTAATACCCAACAGGTTTGTATGGATTCTAAATAATATTTATGTGTTTTGTAAACATGGTGGGCAACAAACATCTTTACACATTTGAGATCTTGGCCAAAAAGGTCTACATTACATTTTTTTTTTAAACTACAGTGGAAAAAGTTTCATAGTAGTCCATTATACACGTCTCTAATCTCTGGCCTTGCACCAAGCACTGCTTCACATAGAATTTAATGTCAAGATTTTAATGTCAAGATTTTCATTTTAAATGAAGAGAATTTCACAAAAATAGTTGCATCAATATTAAACTTCAATAAAAAAAAATATTAGCACCATCATTTATGACCATGCAAATACTATAAAAAATATTAAAAAAAAATTTCAACCATATATACTTTGGTCTGATTGTATTTCCTTCTCTATATGGATCCCTAGTGAACCGTGTTCTATATTCTGTGACCCTCTGCTGATTAATGTATGTGACCGTAAATTGAAACGAACAAATAGCGCACAAGTAGATATTGCTACGGCTAAACAAAACAAATGAAGTCCCGTCCTTAGTTACAGCACAGGAAGCCTCCAAAAGTGTACAACAGGGTGTTTTCAGTGAACAAGGGATCCCACAGAATCACAGTAATGACTGAGCAATTACTCTTCATACGTAGCAGAAAGTAAAATCAATGACAAGAGGCAATGAAGGAGTTAAACTAAAAATGACAACCAGCAAGCCCTCTTCAAGCAGTATCTTAGTAACAGTCTGACTGAGGCAGACAAGGAGGGGAAAGAAGACGAGAGCAGTGTGCACATGGGGAAGGAGGGAGTGCACAAAGGAGAGGAGAGACAGCAAGGTGAGGAGGAAACAAATACAGCAAGAAGAGGAGAGATGAGATGAATAGGAGTGGAGGGAGTGTACTGTGCACAGAGAGGAACACACTAAGGTGTGAGAGGGGAGTAGCAGGGCATGATGGAGGAGAGAGAAAGGTGGGGGGCAGGGGGAAAGAGGGGACAAGAGACAGCAAGGCATTACAGGGGAGGGGTGAAAACAAAGAGCAATGTTTAATTAGTAACCTTTCAGATCTGCTGAATGTTATGCTGGGTACAGCTAGTGGATTCAAATACTAAAAAGCTTCACATTAAATCACTTTACAAATTCCTGTGGATATCCCTAGTACATTTTTCCCCCCATTGCAAAAGCAGCAATCCAGTTCACCTAGTCTTGGAGTAGGATAAGATCTGACAAACATGTTACACATCATTAAGATAAAACACCTCTTTCCAAATGATGAGCAAGTGAGAACAAATGTCACATTAAGTGGGTCAATCACACATTACTGGGGCAGAGTAAACCTAAGGCTAGGACTAGTTGTACCTACAAGACAATGTAACCTTGTAACATATGAAAGCAAACTCAAATCGCATCACAGCTAAAAGGGACAGCCAGCAATGCACCGAAGGAGCACTTAACGTTGTTTGAAAAATTACAATAGGTTTTGTAGGCTTATAGGACTGTAAATAACCTAAAAATATAAAATAACCTTGAGGTGACTGCAGCTGGGGTGGAAGTGATAGAGAGATTGTTGGAACAGTTAGAGTAAAGACATCTGCAGGAGACTGATTTGATGGGGTATCTTCTGCAGGAGGTGTAAAATCAATTTCTTCATCAAAATGATCTTCAAATTCCTAACAAAAACAGAGATAAAAAATGGTTTACATCAGGGGAGCCAAACTTTTACGGCTGCGCCCTCCTTTCTGCCTGCTCCGGAGCTCACGAACTCCCCCCCCCATCTACCTTTACCACTGCGTCAAATTACACACCGGGGTCACGTGACACCTATGACATCACATGACTGCGTGGCGTAATTTGACGCTGCGGCGCCATGGAGACACGTCACCGCTTCTGAATCCAGGTAAGTTTTTTATTTTTTTTTTACAGGGGCCTCACGCGATCCCCCGGCATTTAATTTAAATGCCTGGGGGAAGAGTGCGGGGCCTCTGCAAACGCCTGCGCCCCCCAGGCAAATCTCCCGCCCCCCAGTTTGCGCACCGCTGGTTTACATAATCATTCCTTTAAGAATTGCTGTCGTTAAACCATGTTGGCTGACATAATAATGGTGAAACATAGAAATGTGGCAGATAAGAGCCACTTGACCTACACCTAGCCTGCCCATTATCCACATACACTGTAAAATCTCCATTTTATATATATATATATATATATATATTAAAAAAAAAAACTTGTCTCTACCAAGCATCTTTTTAATTCCCTTCTTGTTTTAGGCTCCACCAACACCCACTCTTCCCGTGTACATCCTCACATTTCCCTTCAGAGCACCACCTCTAGCACTTTTTCTCTGAAATATGCTCCCCTCCTGTGCTTTATTGCAATTCTATGCATGTTCTTCTGGAGATACTGTCTCCAAAACTGAACACAGTACAGGGAGGTCTTAATAATGAGGATCTATAAAGTGGCATCACAATCTCTCGCTCTGTCAATAAGTCTTCCTATACAACCTAGCATCCTGCTGCATTTCCCCACTGCTTTGTTACATGGCTTGCCTATTTTTTTTAAAACAGCACTCGTGTAAGCAATGGATATTGTCTATTATTTTAACAGCAATCTGGTTAAGGCTCTGCCCTTGCTGACGCAATACCCCTGACGAAGTGACCGCCCCCCATTTTTAGTATCCTAAGCCTGTATAACAGACTCATTTATTGATCCAAGTGAGGGCACACCATTCAGGGAGATACTCAAAAAAGAGTTATTCATAGATGATCATCTCCATTTATATGCCAATACCAAAGACACTCTAAATGCGAGTATCCATCTTTATTCATATCCACATCTTATTGGAGAACAGACGGCACCATGTGCCTTTTTTTCTCTTTTGTATCCTTCTCCAAGATGCAGATCCTGACGAAACAGGACCTGGCTGAGTTAACAATATTCCGCAGTAACAGCGGTCCATGCACAAAACTCAAGACAGTCAAAAGTTCACACTGAGTACCTGCAAGTTGCGCCTTATTTGAACGTATTACACTATATGTTCATTTTGTCTTCTTGTTTCCACATATCTTCTGGAACAACATCCTGCGCCCAACTATGTTCTAAATTTGGTTTCTGAGAACCCAGATTAGGCTGCAGGACATTATTTCTATTGGAGACATTTCTTCGGACACTCATTTAATGTTTGCATTTTATTATTTATCACCATTTGTGTTTACACACGGAGTATTGGCAAGTGCCAACGCTTATTATTGTATGCCCTTTCTTCCACATATTACTGGCAATGCTGGAAATCTTGCTTTACCAGCAAATCCTGCTTACATTCAGATCACTGGGAACAGACCTTATGTTTGACATAAGGAGTGCTAGTTTTAACTTGACAGACAGAATTCATGTCTGACACTGCTGATGACAATGTTTCATTACCAGTGAATGAGTTTGTAAAATGAAACATAATCGCCATTCGATGCTTAGTTGGCTACGCTAGAACGTTTGAGAAACCAACTTCAAAAAGGCATGGTGAACAGGGCAGCTTGACAAATATTCTCTTTACATGATGCCAAACAAGATTTCCACATTCATATTTGAGAGATGAAACAAATAACACCATCAACATTATTATGCCTACAAACTTACAGTTGGGTACTTCCTGTATGGTAAAAAAAAAATGCACTGTCAAGTGTGTTACTATACCCACCTTGAAGTCTATTTCTGTCTCTTTGCAGCAGGATACACAACTTATTAGAAGGACAATCAATGCTATGGAACTGCATGCAGACAGCAGCATAGAAAACAAGGGAAATTCATTGCTGGCAGTTTCCCCTGGAATGAGAGCAAAAATAAAACACATGGCTAAATATTACATGGACAAAAGTTTCACACCGGTTAATCACAGACAAGATGAATCAGGCAAACATTAAAGGAACAGTTCAATGAACACTTCAAAAACATACCAATATAGAAGGTTTAACGACACATTTTTGTCCTTTGCTGTGCTACGGGGTGAACATTATATTCCGCTGTGGGTTGTTGGGTCTTGTATAGCGCGGTTAGTATTACACAGACATTTTGCAGACAGTCCCTGCCCCGTGAAGCTTACAATCTATGTTTTTTGATGCCAGAGACACAGGGAGATAAGGTGACTTGCCCAAGATCACAAGGAGCCGACACCGGGAACTGAACCAGGTTCCCCAGTCTCTTTACTCAATGAGCCGTCCCTGTGGGTCAGATGTGTGTAGCACTATAAAACTATTTCTCTTTACACAAAAATAAATAAATAATATATATTAGAATCATCGGTGGTACTGGGAAGAAGAAGGAAAAAAAAATTCAATCAACATCAGTCAGGAAATACTTTTTTTCCCAATAGGGTGCAAGCGAAAGGGCCAGGGCCACAATCCGGCTCCAAGATCTACAGCAAGAAGTTCGCAGCACTCACTACAGATTATAAAAGTGATATATATATATTTATTCCATCAAATTAACAAACAAGATAAAAAATGGGCGACGTTCCGGGCACCTAAATCCTTTGTCAAGCTCCTAATTCAGTGCATCACACACAGAATTAGGGTCTTGACATAGGATTTAGGTCTCCGAAACATTGCCTTTTTTTTATCTTTCTTGTTAATTTGATGGAATAAATATATATCACTTTAATAATCTCTAGTGACTGCTGCGAGAGGGAGGAAAGGAGAAATGGGGAGAGATGAGAGATGGGGGGAGGAGAGATGGATTTGAAAGGAGAGATGGGGGGGCGGAAGGAAGGAGAAGTAGGAGATATACTGTAGTTTGATTTTTCCTTCAGAATGCAGATGTATAGGTGGCAAATAGTACAAGATATGGCTTCTGAAAATAAAATGTTGAGTAGCTGTAGATCAAGAATTAAAATATAACCTTATCATGAACCCTTGAATTCAATTTGTTTAAAAAGACAATACAGCCAATAAGGGGCTGAAGTAATGGGTGACATACCGAGCCTTGAACACGTGTTAATGACTGAGGCACTCCCTACCCACATGATACTGTACTCCCTGACGTCTCGTTCAGAAAGGAGCACAGCAGCAGAAATCCAATTAATGATATAATCTTTTGATAATCTTCAGTGAAACCTGTTTGACTGGTTAATTGGTGATAGTGCTATTTAATTCAGGAACTAAGCATGAATTAGCTGTTTGTGTTCATTACGAGTACACCTTGTGCAAGGTGAAGAATGACAACTGGTGTATTAACAGCCAACATTGCATTATTCAGGACAAAATTGTGGTACACAGTGAAACCATCTGATAAGCAACAGTTCAACTATGATGTGAACTTGGTAGGTAAGAAATGTACACTTGGCAAGGAAATTGCTAAACACTCGCTTGCTCCATTTTCTCAACATCTATTCTCTCCAAGACCTTCTGCAATCTGGCTTCTGACTGCTCACTCCACTGATACAGACCTCACTAAAATAACTAATAACTAATGACCTCAATGCTACCAAAGACAGAGGTCATTCCACTGTGCTCATATTACTCAACCTCTCTCCAGCATTTAATAATGTGGACCACCCTCTTCTTCACATTCTCCATACTCTTGGCATTCGTAACAAAGCTCTATCCTGGATCGCCTCTTACCTCTCCCATCATACTTTCAGTGTCTCTTTTGCCAACACCTCCTCCTCCATCGATCTCTCTATGAGGTACCCCAGGGCTCTGTCCTGGGACCCCTTCTCTTTTCTCTTTACACACTTGCTCTAGGTGACCTAAATCAAATCTCTTGGGTTCAAGTATCACCTCTATGCTGATGACACACAAATGTACTTTTCTACCCCTGACCTTACACCTGCTGTACAGACTAAAGTTTCTGGATGTGTCTCGCCTATATCCTCCTGGATGGCCCTCCGCCGACAAACTTAACATGGCAAAAACAGAGCTCCTCATACTTCCTCCCAAACCTGGCCCCATTTCCTCCTTCCACATTACTGTTGGAAGTACCATCATTCACCCAGTAGCCCAAGCATGCTGCCTAGGGGGTCACGCTCGACTCCTCTCTCACATTATCTTCTCACATTCAAAAAGTAGCAAAAAACTATCGTTTTTTTCCTCCACAATATTACCAAGATACTCCTTTTCCTATGTTGCTCGACTGCAAAAACTCTGACACAGACCTTCATTCTCACGTCTCGACTATTGTTTGGCCTTCCTGCCTCTCACAGGTCTCCCCTACAAGCCATCCTAAATGCTTGCCAGAATCACTACTATTTCCGAAATCTGTCTCCGCATCCCCCCTGCTAAAATTCCTCTCCTGGCTTCCTATCAAATCCTATATCACACACACAATTCTCCTCCTCACTTTTAAAGCTTTACACTCTTCTGCTCCTCCTTACATCTCAGCCCTAATTTCTCGCTATACACCAATCTGGCTCTTGCGTTCTGCTCAAGGATATCTTTTCTACCCCTTTTTTTTATCTAAAGCCTTCTCCCACCTTAAACCCTTCTCACTGACTGCCCCACACCTCTGGAATGCCCTTCCCCTCAATATCCGACTAGCACCCTCTCTATTCCCATTTAAGACCCACCTCAAAACACACCTGCTTAAGGAAGCACGAGTAGCTCCATGGCTGATACTATACAACTCATACATTAACCATGGCCCCTTGCAGACACACTTAGCAGAACGTCCTCATACTGTCGCTGAACGTTCTTCCTACCAACAAATTAGATTGTAAACTCTTCGGAGCAGGGACTCCTTCTCCTAAATGTTACTTTTATGTCTGAAGCACCTCTCCCCTTTGTGTTATTTATATTATTTGTTATTTATATGATTGTCACGTATATTACTGCTGTGAAGCCCTATGTACATAAAGGGCGCTACATAAAAACAGATAACACTCACACAGTGATATTAGACGTCGCTTTCACACAACATAAATGTATTATTGGACCAAAGTGATAACTGTCAACTTCGTAAAAGTCAGGGTGAATGATGCTCAAAAACCTCTGGTGAGGACTTGTTTCCCGAAGTCCTCTCATTCACACAACTCTCCACAAAATCCAGAATGAGCAGGATTACCCAAAACAGAGAGAATATATAGTGTACACTGTTTTAGAAATAGTATAAGGCGATGTCTGCATCAAATTTTGGCTCACATATCGGCACACGTACAGTGTTTAGATATATATATAAACAGTCTACTCCTAACTGTGACATTCACTTTTCTTCTTGTAGATATGAGTGATGTGTAGATGGTCCCTCAGATTGAAGGAGACATAGGGCAATTCAAACAAACAATTTAGTGGGAAAAATCATGTATTTCAGGTACTCACACCCTGTATGTCAAATAAGCACTAATAGGAAGGGGCCGAGATCATCGGTATGCAGCTCTGAGGATCCAGATGCAGTGCTCTGATGGTAAGGGAGAAACTCTGTTTGCCTCTCTCCTCGCGGGTTTCCTTGGCGTCTGACGTCATGTCGTCACTTCTGGTTTCACCAGAAAGCCTGCTGCTTATATGTTATTCGTCCGGTGCTTATCCTGTTTTCTCTCCAAGCTCCACAAGTGAATGCCACAGTTAGGAGAAGGCTGTTTATCTAAACACTAAGTGCGGACATATGAGCCAAGATTTGATCCAAACATCGCCTTATACTATTTCTAAAACAGTGTACACTATATATTCTCTCTTTTTTGGGTAATCCTGTTCCTTCTGGATTTTGTGGAGAGCTATATAAAGACATACATACAAAAATACATACTAGAAAAGAACAATTCAACAAGAGGCGATGTAGGTACCTTGACCCAAATGATATTACCAAACACGATTGAAGATGTTCACCCTGTACAACGTTTCACTCACAGAAAGATGCTGTGCTACCAGGAGCACTCATAGCAAGATTCACTAAACCAAATCTACAGACTGACAGCTTACGCTGATCCCAAACATCACATAAGCATGTCCACAATGCAAGTCATTGTCAGAATTACACCAAGTACAACCACTTTGCATCATAAATAATGGTTGTAAATATAGTAAGAAGAAAAAAAACACACCACATTTACAGTTCTCTTTTACTTGCTACGGTAAGTTTGTGCCTTTGTTCAAATCAACTGCATGCGTTTAATGGGGTCTTCTTTCCTGTTGCTTAAAAGTATGCAACAGAAATCACTGTTCCCAATGTTCTTTTCTGCTTAATTCAACTTGGCTAAGCTCCATCACTAGCTGCTGTTGTGTTTACAGTAATTTATTTCAAATCAAGCAGCTTAAAAGGGAGAGCAGGAACTGATTAGGCAAGTCAATATCAGAACAAAGAGTCCAGGCACAGTGACGAGAAAGTTTGTGAACCCCAATGATAATTTCAGAAATGCCATAATTTTCCCATGATAACCATCTTGAATCAAAACCAGTCTTTTCTTAAAAATCCAATAGGGTTTATAAACCAATTCCATGTCTTTTAAAACAAAATCATGTATAAATTAGACAATGAGTGATTAAGAGTCAGGGTATGTGTAAAAGTGAAACCTTGGTTTTATCAGCTAAATTAAAGGGGATAATTAGAATCGGTTGTTTTAAATAATTAGGTCGATCTTCAGGTGTGAGTATGGGAGGCCCCACCCTATATAAAGATCAGAAATTTTTTGAGTTTAGTCTTCACCATACAGGTGTGTGGAAACAAGTCATGCCACCATCAAAAGAAATCTGAGGACCCCACAAAGGCAGTTATTCATGCTCATCATACTGATGTCCCTGAGGAAGCAGTTTAACTGTGAAAATAGAAGGCCTGCTTGTTTCTACTGCTGTAACCCCCTTCTTCCCGTGGAAGCTAGTGCTGCTAGCATAGAATATCTGCCATTGTGAAGGAGGAATCCGGATCTGAACATTGGCAGAGGTCTGCGTCCGTGTGACCCTGGGTGGTCTCAATGCCCAATGCCTAACATGAGTTTAACCCTACTGTATGTTTACTCTTTAATTGTTATTAAAAGCAATAATTGCACTATGTCCAGTGCGCGCACGCACGCGGATTTCCGATATACTCCCAAGCCTTAAGTGATCTTGGACATCCTTTCAATGCCATTGGGTATATGATATCCATTCTATCCTGAGGCTTGATGTCATATTGCCAAAGTCTAACTGCTGATAGCCCAGTTTAAGTGCAATACATACCTCCTTTGTCCATCTAACCTGTGAGTGCAAATATTACCCTTCTACCTCAAAATACACTTTAATACACAGAACTGCAGTGTATTTTTTCTACCCCACATGTGGTTCCTGGGAGCTGCACTTTAATCTTTGCATCTGTAGATGCTCATCAGTCCAGTAAGGTTACAAAACCATGTCAAATGATTTGAGGCTCCATCTATCCACTGTCAGTCTACAAATGGAGAAAGTTCAAGACCACAATCATTCTACCAATGAGCGGTCATCCTACCAAAATCTCAAAAAACAAACCGGCAAATCATCCAGAAAGTTTAAAAAAAAACCAGAGTAACATCCAAGGATCTGCAGGCCACTCTCGCCTCGGCTAATGTGATTGTTCATGACAAATATCAGAAAAAGACTGAACAAGAATAGTGTTCATGGAAGGATAGATAGCCAGGAGGAAACCACGGCTCTCTAAAAAGAACATTGCAGCCTGTTTGAAGTTAGCGAAAGAGCACATAGATCCGCAAGATTTCTGGAACAATGTTCTCTGGACAGACGCGTCAAAGGTAGAACTTTTTGGCCTTAATGAGAAACGTTATGTTTGGAAAAATCAAACACTGCGTTCAAACAGAAGAACCGCACCCCAGCTGTCAAGCATGGTGGTGGGAGTGTGATGGTTTGGGACTGCTTTGCTTCCTCAAGACCTGGACAACTTGCCATCATTGACAACCATGAATTCTGCATTGTATTAAAAAATTCTATAGGCGAATGTCAGGCCATCAGCTCACGCACGAATGGTGAAGCAAGTGGGTCATGCAGCAAGACAATGGTCCTAAACATACATGCAGATATTCAAAAGAATGGATGCAGAAGAAATTCTGCGTTTTAGAATGGCCGAGTCAAAGTCCGGACCTAAACCCCATTGAAATGTTGTGGCAGGACCTGAAGCGAGCTGTCCATGCAAAGAAGCTCTCAAATGTGATTGAGTTTAAGCAGTTTTGTAAGGGGGAATGTGCCAAATATTCCTCAAAACCTAATCGAGAGCTGACCAGCAGTTACAGGAAACGCTTAGTTGAAGTCATTGCTACTCAAGGGGGTGCCACTAGGTACTGAATGTAAAGATACACATGGATATTAAATCATTTGTGGATACATACATGTTGAAAAAGTATCAGGTTTGTCTCATTTGTTTGATCAGATTATCCTTATCTATTATTAGGACTTAAATTAAGATCTCATAACATTTTAGGTTTGAAATAGGATTTTCACATAAGGAGTTCACAAACTTTATCGCCACTGTATATGAACAGCTAGGACAATAAGATTGAATAAGGACAGAGCATTGCGAAAAGTCAATTAAAAAATACATTTTTGGCCTTTCATTTTAGTACACATTTAAAAATGTCCACTGAATTTGTAACAGTATATTACAATTCACATTTCCTTTCACAAACATCTGTAGATCTAAGCATGCCATAGCAACAGGATTTAGACTAGAGCAGATCTCATGACATTATGGAACCCATTCCCCAGGTTCTAAGTAGCTGTTAATTAACAATGATGTTGAATTCATTTGTAAAGCATCTTATTAAAACCCTAAAACATAGACCAAGTAAAATACATATTTAACATGGCCACTAACACACAAGTCTTAGCTAAACCAAGGAGTTGTGGGCTCTTGAAAGTTGCCATGGTATGTGAATGAGGTCCATGGGACATGCTTTGTGGTAATGCTCAAACCACTGAACAGAGAAGCTTCATAAATGGGGAGATTTATTGCACAAGTTACAGTTGCACCTGTTGTTTTTTTGTCGCTGAGGAAAAACGGGTCTCGATGTGTAGGAGAGGGTTAGCCATTCCTAACAGGTTAGGTTTCCTGCAAATCTGCCACTGACTAAAGGGAAAGTGCATAAACCAATGACAAAGCACAAAGGTTGCTTGACTTGCTCTAAAACCTGCCATTGCACTCATGCATTACAATAATAGAGGAGTTAGAGCAATATAGTAAGTTAAATGTGAGAACATTACCAACTATAATTTTTTTTTTACATGTCTTACAAGTAACACAAGAAAGAAATTCAGATACTAATTAGACTAAACAAATACAAAAAAAGTTCCAATCTTCCACAGCAGGAACATCCTGCGAGAGCAGCAATCGCCACGCAAAACTGCGCAGTCAAAATGAAAATAAAACTTAAAAAAAAAAAATGAAAAATACCCTTTCCTATGTATGTGTAAAAAGAAATAAAAACGGGATTGGGGGGCGAGGCTTGCAATATTAGCAATACACAGGTGCTTATGGCTGCATAATCTTCCTACTTCTAACGCAACCACTGATCGTCCACTTCTGCATGGATTGTACAAGTGCGGCTGAAAGTCTATTTTGTTTCAGACGCATACAGAGCCCCAAGATGGGGTTTCTCCAGGCATTCTGGTTCTATTACTGGCGTTACAGAATTGCGACCCAATGATAAAAAAAAAAGCCATTGCTATCGAAACTGGTTAAAGGGTGCTTGAGGTTTTACTTACACATTCAGGGAGACACTCGTTACTGCTAAAAGCACCTTTTAGGAGATACATCATCAAACTAAATAGCAGGTATTTTCTAAAACACAGATAGATATGTTGAAAATGTTTGTTTAGGTTTATTTACTTTCTCTATGCATGCTATTGTTATAGTTTAATGAACACACAAGGGCGGGATCCCCAACAGTGGACTGGACATACACAATTGTGTAGTGATTAGATGTGGGGGTAAACTGAGAAAAAACACGCCAGGCGCAATGGAACGTACTAAACCGTCGGTTCTGGGTTTTTTCCTCTCTGTTTACCACCACATCGGATCACTATTAGGCTTTGGTCCCGCTGTGTCCGGCGGCGCGCGAGCGTGGTCACGCGCTCTTTACCAGCAGGGGTATCCTTTCCTAGCCGGTCCCAGTCCCCCCTCGCTGCACGGCTCACAACGCGCTGTGACGTGTCAGCCGCCAGGGGATGCAAGAAAATTGCGATCCCGAGCGGTGATTGGTCACGTGGGTGGGAGCTGTCAGAGAGCTTTCTCCACAAGGTAGGGGGGGGGGGGGGGGGTTTGGTGTGTGTGTGGACCGGGGGAGGGATCAGCACGGAGAGGAGGGTATTGGGGGAGGGGGGGAGGGAGTGCTGCTTACCTGCCAGCAGCAGCTCCCTCCTGCAGCCTGGGAGACCGACCCCCGCTGCAGCCATCCGCTGAATGGGAGGAGTGGGGGGTGGTATCGGATGGGAGCAGCAGAGGGCATATGGAGGGGGGAGGAGTAGCACGGAGAGCAGCAGAGCACATATGGGGGGTCCCTCCTGCAGCCCGGGAGACCCCCACTGAAACCATGCCCCCCGACCGCCGCTCCTACAGACCGCATATAGCGGTCAAGTGCCTCTCCACGCGCCGCCTGTCTGCAGTGCGGGCGCGTGGTCTGAGGCAGCGGGGCCTTAGCCTTATGCTCTGGATGAAATTCCTCGGAGGTGGTTCGTATCTAACCACTGACACTCATTTGTCACAGTAACTTTTGGGATGCATTTGCAATCAAGAATTTCTTTGACATAATGTGTACTTTATAATTATGAACTGTTGCAAACTCCTCCCCCCTTTTTGTGTCTGATTATACAGTGGCTACATCATTTTGGATTCTAGTATCAGGATCATTATCTGGTTACTTTTATATAGTGTTTGGATGCATACATATACTGTCTCTCTTGTATCCTGTTACTAGACACGATCTGTCTGCACGCATAGAAAGGGTAACAATACTACATTATATATCAGTTTGTAAGATTTCCATATTTTGCTCTGCTTTGATCACTGTATTTCTATTTACACATCTCCATTATTCAGTGCTGTATTTGTGATCATCTTCCTGGTTTACCAGACAGTGTTGCAGGCACCTTACCCGGGTACAGCCATCTACACCTCATAAGGGGACTCCTCCTTTTGACATGTGGTTCTCTGTTGGTGACTCTTTGAATGTGCACAGGCACTTTATTACTAGCATGGGGTTTTAACTCACTGCATACTTTTTGTATTTAGAGTTTAGCTGTGCATGTCCTGTCCATTGTTTTATACAATAAATTGCCCTAATATTTTTGCACACTTCCGTGAGTGCCTCATTTTTTGGAGCTTCTGGGACCCACTGATCTTTTGGGGATCCCACCCTTGAGTGTTCATTAGTCATGTTCTATACTCCAGGGGACAATTACACTGTAAGAGGGGTTAAGGCTGCACTCCACAAATAGAAAAAAATGCTTACAATTTACCGGTGCTGCTGGTTCAAGGAAGTACCTGCCATAAAATCCAAAGTACACTGAGGAAAAGAAGGGATCCAGCGCTCCACGGATTTCTGAATAAGAAAATTTATTGTGCCACACGTTTCGACCTTATGGTCTTTATCAAGTGACTAGGCATATATAAGTCAGGATCTACCCAGTATATATATCCTTTATCATTACCCATAAACAGGTGAATAACAGGTGAATAACAAGTGAACATTGGGGTCAGCTGGGGGTAATGTTCACTTGTTATTCACCTGTTTATGGGTAATGGTAAAGGATATATATATATATACTGGGTAGATCCTGACTTATGTATGCCTAGTCACTTGATAAAGACCATAAGGTCGAAACGTTGTGTGGCACAATAAATTTTCTTATTCAGAAATCTGTGGAGCGCTGGATCCCTTCTTTTCCTCAGTGTACTCCAGGGGAGCACCGTCCATGATTAAGATATTGAATGATGTGCCACTTATTAGTTAGAATGATTACTTGTGGGTTGTAGTGCATTCCCACCCCTTTTCTCTGAAGTTATTGTTAGCCTTTATTATTGAAAAATCGATTTAAATCTTTTTAAACGAGAGGTCAGTTAATTTCTAGGAATGGTCATTCATACAATGAATATTGTCCCTAGTTTCTCAGTAATGGCCAAACTATTAACATTTACTTCACGGGTATCCACTTCTCAACTAAATGAGAACCTAAGACAAAAGAATATGACTTTAGGATATAAACGATTCAAGAACCACAAAAATTGGCTCTTTATGCCATTCTTTTTTTCAGGAATAACTGGTAAAATTGGAATTGCCCAACAAAGCTTTTCTAGTTTTATGTATATATTCAATCTTCACTTTGAAACGGTGTTCTAATTCAAGTATCTAGGACTCAGAGCTAAAGTTTCTATGACTCCCTTTTAGAAAATACTAGCTGAGAGACCCGGCGTTGCCCGGGATGTAATGTTCCCGTTCCTCTCTCTCTCCTCCCCCCTCTCTCTGTTTGTCCCCCATTCACATCAATCCAGTCCCCCCCCTCCCTCCCTCCTTTACAGCTTCATGTAGCGTGTGTGCGTCAGTCACTGTGTGTTTGCGCGCGCGTCAGTGAGTCTGAGGCAGAAACACAAACACACACAGACTGACTGACGCACACACAGTCAGTGTGTGCCTCAGTCAGTGTGTGCGTGCGTGTGTGCGTCAGTCAGGGTTTGTGTGCGCGTCAGTCAGTGTGTGCGTGCGGCAGTCAGTCAGTGTGTGTGCGCGTGCGGCAGTCAGTGTGTGTGTGTGGGGGTGTGTGTGCGCGTGCGGCAGTCAGTGTGCGCGCGTCAGTCGGTGTGTGTGTCAGTCGGTGTGTGTGTCAGTCGGTGTGTGTGTGTCAGTCAGTGTGTGTGTGTCAGTCAGTGTGTGTGTCAGTCAGTGTGTGTGTGTCAGTCAGTGTGTGTGTGTCAGTCAGTGTGTGTGTGTCAGTCAGTGTGTGTGTGTGTCAGTCAGTGTGTGTGTGTCAGTCAGTGTGTGTGTGTGTCATCAGTGTGTGTGCGCGCGTCAGTGTGTCAGTAAGTTGTGTGTGTCAGTCAGTGTGTGGGAGGTGATGTGAGTGGAGCGCCGGGGAGGGGAGCGCCGGGGAGGGGAGCACCAGGGAGGGGAGTCAGGGGAGGGGAGGCGTCAAAGGCGGGGAGGCGTCAAAGGCAGGGGGGGGCGTCAAAGGCAGGGGGCGTCAAAGGCAGGGGGGGGGGCGTCAAAGGCAGGGGGGGGGGGCGTCAAAGGCAGGGGGGGGGGGCGTCAAAGGCAGGGGGGGGGCGTCAAAGGCAGGGGGGGGGCGTCAAAGGCAGGGGGGGGGCGTCAAAGGCAGGGGGGGGGGGCGTCAAAGGCAGGGGGGGGGGCGTCAAAGGCAGGGGGGGGCGTCAAAGGCGGGGGGGCGTCAAAGGCAGGGGGGGGGCGTCAAAGGCAGGGGGGGGGCGTCAAAGGCAGGGGGGGGGCGTCAAAGGCAGGGGGGGGGGCGTCAAAGGCAGGGGGGGGGGCGTCAAAGGCAGGGGGGGGGGCGTCAAAGGCAGGGGGGGGGCGTCAAAGGCAGGGGGGGGGCGTCAAAGGCAGGGGGGGGGGCGTCAAAGGCAGGGGGGGGGGGCGTCAAAGGCAGGGGGGGGGCGTCAAAGGCATGGATTCCTCCCCTTGCATTTCCTCACCTAGCAGCATTAAGTCCCTGCCGCCCTCCTCCTGCTCCTCGGGGATGTTGAGCCGTAGAGAGCGTGCTCTGGGAGGTAGGTGGGGAGGAGGGGGGGTGGTGGGGAGGAGGGGGGGTGGTGGGGAGGAGGGGGGGTGGTGGGGAGGAGGGGAGGTGAGGGGGGGGGAGAGGTGGGGAGAAGTGGGGGGGGGAGAAGTGGGGGGGGGGAGAAGTAGGGGGGGCGACACACGCGACACCTACCTGTAGTTCCGGGCGCCGCCATCTTCTCACTGTGCGCCGCGAGGGAGGAAGGGGGTCCTTCCGGGCGCCGCCATCTGTTCCAGTTGGAGCGGCGGCGGAGAGGGAGAGAGGTGAGTTGTAGCGGCGAGGGGGAGAGAGACCTGGCGTTGCCCGTGAGTAAAATTTCCCGCTCCCTTCTCTCTCCCTCTTTCTCCGTGTTCCCCAGAGGGGAGGGACGAACAGTGGACAGGAGGGTGTGGGGACGGACAGTGGACAGGAGGGTGTGGGGACGGACAGTGGACAGGAGGTGGGGGACGGACAGTGGACAGGATGGGGGGACAGTGGACAGGAGGGACGGACAGTGGACAGGAGGGGGGGGACAGGAGGGGGGGCAGGAGGGGGGGACGGACAGTAGACAGGAGGGGGGGACAGTGGACAGGAGGGACGGACAGTGGACAGGAGGGGGGGCAGTAGACAGGAGAGGGGGAGGGGGGGTGGACAGGAGGGGGGGGGCAGTGGACAGGAGGGGGGGCAGTGGACAGGAGGGGGGGGCAGTGGACAGGAGGGGGGGCAGTGGACAGGAGGGGGGGGGCAGTGGACAGGAGGGGGGGGGCAGTGGACAGGAGGGGGGGGGCAGTGGACAGGAGGGGGGGCAGTGGACAGTGACACACACACACACACACACACACACACACACACACGTCTCTGTTGATGCGCCCTTTCTCAGTTCCGTTTGGCGCCGGAGGTGAGGGAGCGACACCTACCTGTACTTCCGGGCGCCGCCACCGTCTGACTCGGCGCCGCGAGGGACGAAGGGGGTCCGCCATCTTACGCGCCGCGTGGCAGCTGCCTGTTCCCCCGCCGGGGGTACGGGAGAGGTGATTTGGAGCGGGGAGAGGTGATTTGGAGCGGGGAGAGGTGATGCCGCTGGGGAGGGGGAGAGTTCAGTTTGAGCGCCGCTGGGGAGGGGGAGAGGTGATGCCGCTGGGGAGGGGGAGAGTTCAGTTTGAGCGCCGCTGGGGAGGGGGAGAGATGATGCCGCTGGGGAGGGGGAGAGGTGATTTGGAGCGGGGAGGGGGCAGAGGTGATGCCGCTGGGGAGGGGGAGAGGTGATGCCGCCGGGGAGGGGGAGAGGTGATTTGGAGCGGGGAGGGGGGAGAGGTGATTTGGAGCGGGGAGGGGGGAGAGGTGATTTGGAGCGGGGGAGGTGATTTGGAGGGGGGAGAGGTGATTTGGAGCGGGGGAGGTGATTTGGAGGGGGGAGAGGTGATTTGGAGCGGGGAGCGGTGTGTGTGTGTGTGTGTGTGTGTGTGTGTGTGTGTGTGTGTGTGTGTGTGTGTATATACACACCTTTGGCCCGTCACTCCGCCTCAGGCCAATGAGAGGTGTGGGGGGCGGGCCAAGGGGGTGGTGTGTGTGTGTGAGGCCAATGAGAGGTGTGCGGGGGCGGGCGGGCCAAGGGACCAATGAGATTGCCCCTAGGGACACCGGACATCCAGGCAGGCAGGCATGCATGCATGCATGCATGCAGGCATACAGTGCTTTCACTAATATAGTATAAGATACGTTTTTGAAGCAGATTTTTTTCTTCTTTATGGAAGCCGTTCAATTAAACAATTTAAAGCGAAAGGAAACACAGGGGTAAGAAAGGGTTTAACGTAAAAAAATAAAATAAATAAATACAAGTTGGCTCCACACCACAACTGCGCGCAGATACTTAAGGTGACCATTGCAAAATACGGGTGAATATTCTTCTTCTATGCTGATGTACATTTTACAGAAACACTTATATTGTTGCATGTTTCTATTTTGCAATATACTTCTCATACAGATGTCCAATAATGTTGATGTAAACCTGTAACCCTAACAATTGTACATAAAGTAAAAAAAAAAATATTGCTTATTTTTTTGCAGCAGTCAAATAAGCAACATTTCTGCTTTAAAATGTGTGTGTTAAAAACAAATGAACATTTAAAGTAATACAAATAAGGTTACTAAATAGGTTTAAAAATCTTAGTTTGCCTTTATTCAGAAGCTATAGTGGAAGATAAAGTGTTCCCTGAATATCATGTCATTATTAACATGCAGTAAAAAAGCCTTTTTCAGCTATTGATGCAAAATCATGCATAGATTTGAAGAATGCCAACAGTATGTGACATTTACCAGGGAATAATCAATCGCAATAGTAGTGCTGCTGGAGGAAGCCGCAAAAACTATATTAACGAGCAATTGGTTAATTGAAGAAGCTCATAGGTGACTTGATAAAATGAAAGTAAATAAGGCACCTGGCCCCGGTGGCATACATCCAAGAGTTCTTAAGGAGCCAAGTTCAGTAATAGCCCAACCATTATATTTAATATTCAAGACTCAGTTTCCACAGGCTCAGTACCACAAGATTGACGTAAAGCAGATGTGGTGCCTATATTTAAGGCACAGATCACAACCGGGTAATTACAGACCTGTAAGTCTGACATCAAGAGTGGGGAAAGTACTTGAAGGTTTAATATGGGATAATGTTCAGGAATACCTAATGTAAAACAAAATTAGTAATAGTCAGCATGGATTTATGAAGGATAGATCATGCCAAACTAACCTCATTAGTTTCTTTAAGGAGGCAAGTAGGAATTTAGACCAGGGTAATGCAGTTGGTGTAATCTACTTAGATTTTGCAAAGGCTTTTGATATGGTTCCACACAAGAGGTTAATGTACAAAATAAAGCAAATTGGACATGGTATTTGACTTAAAATATTTGCACCTGGATGGAAAACTGGTTGAAAGACAGACAGAGTTGTAATAAATATAACATTTCAGGTTGGGCTAAAGTTGTTAGTGGGGTACATCAGGGACCGTGTACTGGGACCCCTGCTTTTTAACTTGTTTATTAATGACCTCGAGGTTGGCATAGAGAGCAAAGTCTCCATCTTTGCTGATGACACTAAATTGTGTAAGGTAGTAGAATCAGAGCAGGATGTAATTTCATTACAGAAGGACTTGGATAGACTGGAAAATTGGGCAGGTAAATGGCAGATGAGGTTTAATACAGATAAATGTAAGGTTATGCATTTATTGTAACAAGAATAAACTGTAATTTACAAATTAAATGGGGATAAATTAGGGGAATCCTTGATGGAGAAGGATTTAGGAGTGCTTGTAGACAGCAGGCTTAGCAATAGTGCCCAAAGTCATGCAGTAGTTGCAAAGGCAAACAAGATCTTATCTTGCATTAAACGGGCAATAGATGTAAACATAATTATGTCCCTTTACAAAGCATTAGTAAGACCACACCTTGAATATGGAGTACAATTTTGGGCACCACTCCTTAGAAAAGACATTACGGAACTTGAGAAAGTGCAGAGAAGGGCCACCAAATTAATAAAGGGGATGGATAATCTGATTTATGAGGAGAGGCTAGCTAAATAAGATTTGTTTACATTAAAAGAGGCATCGAAGACATTATCTACACAAAGATTCAAGGAAATTGGAGTTCCCAGAACTTTCTAATTTTGAATCACTATGTAAAAAAGGGTCCCATCAGGAAGGCTTGATAATGATCTATGCCAGTATGTAAGCAGCTGGAAACACTCCAGACCATAGCTAAATGACCAAATGTGCCAATGAACTAGGTTTAGACATAGGGAGGACTGGAAAGATATTTCGGGAAAATGCAGCTAAAACCTCCATCTGCATAGTAACAAAGGAGAATATTTTCAAAATAATCAGTGGTACCTCACCCCAAAGAGGCTCAAGAAAATCTACCCGAGACCTCCGACCAATGTTGGAGGTTGTGGGCAAGTAGGCGAACAAGAACCAACATTTGGTAATCTCAATCCAAATAAAATAAAACAAAATTAGGACCAATAATCAAGTAATAAATCCAGAATTCGTTTCGATAAAAAGAATATACTCAACTAGTTCAAAAAGGGGTTTTGCAATAACAATTCCTTAATCTCCTCTCAACGGTCTAGAAGACGAGGGGAGACTGAGTGAATTAGGACGGTGCCAGTGCTCCCCCCCTTCATTTCATTTATCCTATCCCATATCAGTCTAAAACTTGATTTCCATGTATAAATTGCTGCAATTTTATTATATAATATGTGAGAGAGAAAAAAAAGTCTTATGTGAAATTGATGTTGATTTTGCGCTTTTATTTATTTTATGTTGTTCCTATACAATGTGTTGGCACCTGCGATATTATGGTCATGCCTTGAAAGGGGCCCACAGGCTTATACGCTTTGGCCAAAGGGTTAACTAAATGACCATTTTTTCAAGTGATATATTAGGTATTTCACTGTGTATTTTTGTCACATTGGATGTTGCTCTGGACTTTTATTTCTTGTTCCTATACAGTACAATGTTGAAAACCCAATAAAAAAATTATTTGGAAAAAGGAGGCGTGTAAGGCTGCGTCCCAGCTAGAGCCGAGCGGGCGGTACTTGCTGCGGTTGCTTACATATATAGCTATATGTAAGTCCCCGCTCACGCTGTGCGCGCGCTCGTGTGCAGCCACACGCTCATCTGCACTTGGCGCTTAAGTAAACAAAAAACCCTATACTTTCCCGCGCGCTCAACTACCCGCAATGCCCCAACCCTCCCCTCCCCCCATGCACACATGCAGGGTACCCGGCGCTCATGCTTCGAGCGCTCTCCAAGCAAGAACGCACTCAGCGCCAGCGGGGACTCAGCCCAAGAGGGGATATGATAACTATACACAAATATATTCAGGGACAATACAAGGAGCTTCAAAAGAACTATTCATCCCACGGGCAGTACTAAGGACTCGGGGGCATCCCTTAAGGTTGGAGGTAAAGAGATTTCACCAGCAACAAAAGGAAAGGGTTCTTTACAGTAAGGGCAGTTAAAATGTGGAATTCATTACCCATGGAGACTGTGATGGCAGATACAATAGATATCTTTAAAAAAAGGCTGAACATCTTTTTAAAAAGGAAAGCTATAGATAGATAAACCAAATAAGTAAACATGGAAAATATGATCAGCCAGAGAGTAATCTGATTGCCAATATTTGGTGATTCCTCCCCTCCCCCTCTCCCCCCTCCCCTCCATGAGATATCATTAGAAGATATTTCACTGGGGTTTTTGCTTTCTTTGAATCAATATACTGCAAGTACAAAATATAGGAGATATAGATAGTATATATTATATATAACATTTTAGCATAGGTTTAACTTTATGGAATTATGTCTTTTTTTAACCTCATAGTCTATGCAACGGCAAATTAATAGGGCAAAATGGAATGTATGAAACATGCAATTCCTTTTTATATGCAAAGATTAGGTTATAAGAAAATAGCAGTACATACCCAGCTGCAATGCCGATATTGATCTCAAATCTGCACACTACCAGTCCCAGCCGCCCTCCCTGGACTCTGCCCTTCTAAGACCTGTATTTTATCTCATTCCTTGTTATGGGTTATGTGGAACAGTGTTTACTTAGTATCACTGGCAGGTAAAGTGCCGAATTTTTGGGGTGACACCAGAATTTTTTTCTTTAGTGGATGTTATGCTGGCATAAGAGAGGAGAGAGTGGAATGACAACAGTTTATTGTGTTTACATATACTTAAAATATACATACGGAGTAAAGGTGGAGAAAAGTGTGGGTTTCTACAATTCACTAAGCTGAACCCAAAGTCCACATTTCACGCAACACATTTTGCTGCCCACACGTACAGTGAAAGTAAGAGAGTAAAAAGAATGTAAAACAAAGCCAAGTGATTTTCATAAAAGCAAATGTCAACAAAACCAAAATCATCATTTTGACAGCATGCGACATCCTCCAATTAAAAAATAAATATATATATAAATATGCTCAGGGTAGAATCCAATCTCAATCGTGTCTAAGAATGCGCTTATAGAGCCAGCGACGGGACATCGCGTCGCGGCAAATCAAATGCATTGTCGCAGTCGCTTATAGTGCACACGACGGCGACAAAGCGCCGGAGCGACAGTCCTACCAGAAATCTGGTAGTCACGGATATTGAATTTTTTTCGGTCTCCCCTTGCGGCCAATTAGGAGCTTCTCCGTGCCTCTGCCCTCCCCTTTTATGACGTCAGCCAGAGACATCGCCTAAACTTCAAATACAACTCATCGCAATGGCGACGGCATCGGTCACGTCGCCGGCTGTATAAGCGGAGCCTAACTAAAGCTACACTTATACTACTTTCTGCGGCAACTGCACGCAGGTCCGTAGCAAGTACATGCAGTCTGTCGCGGGTGCCCATAGTGGGTGCGACGGCGCTGCAGAGCAACGGAGCGGTCGCGATCAGCGGAAGTCAAAGGATTTTGACTTTTTCAGCGATCACCACACGTCAGCGGCACGTGAGCGGTTCAGCCATTAAGGCCGAACCGCTCATCGCCGCGCCTGCCGGTCTCCAGCACCAGAGTGCACGAATCACTATTGCAACGTCACGCGGTCGCATTGCCATAGCCCTTAGTATAAGTGTAGCCTTAGGCTAGGTCCCCAGTTTCCACGGCTGCGTGTGCGCTACACACAAGGTACAGCCCTCTATGAGGCAGGCCCCAGTCGGCGTATGCGCGCACAAGCCGCGATGCGCAACCGCCTTTGCCAAAAGACAAGATTGTCTTTTGGCGCAGCGGCCGAGCATTGGCCACATCACGACGGCGGCTCAGCCAATGAGGGTAAACCAGCCGCGTGAAGTCATGGCCGTGCCACCGCGATCTCATGCTCTTTTCCTGCAGCTCAGCCACAGACCGCTGCTTTTACCCGTGCACGAGCCGCCAGGCGCACGTGCAGCAGTGAACACTGGGACCGTTGCCCAAGCCAGGGGTGCGGCGGTTGCAGCGACCCCGCGCTCTTCCGAGGCATTCAAGTTAAATGCCTGGGATCCACGCAAGGCCTCCGCAACCTCAACTTATTTGGGTTCTGTAGTCTTCTGGAAGCATGGCCATGGCAACGCAGCGTCAAATGACGCACGCATCGCCATGGAAACGCACGTCAAATGACGCTGCGGGGTCACGTGACGTCACATGACCAGCGGCATCATATGACGCCAGGTCACAGTAGGGGGGCCTGAACGCTGGGCCAGTTGCAAAGGAAGGGCGTAGCTCCAAAACTTTGCGCATCGCTGGCCTAAGCAATACTTGCAGTTTTTCAGGAAAGGTACCAATTGGTTACAGAGGCAAATGGCATTATCTGTATCTGCCAAAGCAACCAAATCGGGTTGTTTCCAAACTCAATACGAATCGAGTCCGAAAAACAGTCGAAGCGGCCACTTTGGCGGATATAGAATAAGCCCCTAAGTGTTGCGGACAAGAGAAGAGGAAAGTATCCTATGTCAAATATTGCAGAAAAGTCCAAGATGTTTAGAAACAGATCGTAATATTGAAGATCTGTTCTAACTCAGAGAGAAAGTGGGAACCCAGAGAGGCCGAGAAGCAGATTGACAAATTATTTCAGTCATCCTCACTGCTGTAGAATAAAACAAAAAAGTGATGAGCATAACAGTCGGATGGAGCCACGCTTTGTTCTCTTGAGGGTGTGGTCCTGTAAAGTATGGGGCATTACCAGATGGATCCATGGGATAAATCTTCCATGGAGTGAGGTAGTAAGACTTGGAAAAGTGGCAGCACAAATAAAATAGCAACAAGCGGCCAAAATTAGGGGTCGACCTGCCAGGAGAAAAATAGCAAAATGTGGAACCATGTCTTTGGTAAATGGCAAAGTCTCTGCTCATCACTACAGTGGTGTGTTTAAGGTTTAGGTAGCCGTAGGTTATTTGTGAATCAAACGATCTCCTATTCACGGTAAAATTAGATCTGCACAATCTTTACTATCAATGTATGGTGCTTTTTATTTATTTATTAATATACACAGTACATATATACAAGGACAATGAAGAAACAAAGGGTTAACTAAACCCTCAGAGTAACACAGGGATAAAGTGGCAATAGAAATGGTACTGGTTCTCAGACAATGGTTTCCCACTTCAGACACTAGTGACCACAACACAATTACCCCCTCCAGATATGTATAAAAAGAAATCACAAAAATAATAAATGATTCAGGAAGGATACCACCATGTGATTACGAAGTAATGTGTAACCTACAACACTGCAACAAGGTTTGAGTCACTTAACCCACTTCCTTCCAATGCCCCCCAATGTGTTGTAAAATAATGATTAATTGGAAAATTAAACAGCAGCCTTTATCCCTTATCCAGTAACATTGTCTACTTCCCAAACTGAGCTACATTTGTCATATGTGCAAAAATAAAACAGGAACTAACCAGAAAACAAATACTTTCTTTGCACCTCCCTCTGGCCATAAAATGTTCAAACATACTTACTTGGCTTGAGTGTGAACCGGAAAATGTACATCTGCCTAATAGTTATGCAATTATATATTGTGACAGTAGTAAGACAATTGATGACGCTACAAAACGTGAAGTTGGGTGTAGGTTATAAGATATTTGAATTAAGATCTCAAACATTTAATGATCAGTACAGACATTAAACAAATGACCAAATAAAATAAAATCATGTTTTGTGGGACTGTAAAGTAACAATTAACATATGTTTTACACCAAAACATACTACCAAATTATATAAATGAGCCTTTACTAGAGTTCATGCTACTTCTACAATGAAGCCAAAAATGTGATTGAATTTCTCCTTGGGCGTGTGTATTTACCTGCACAAAGCAGGAACAAATATTATCCAAAGACACACAGAGAATTGAAGCGAGCAACATTTACACACTTATATTAAAAATTGCTCAGGATAGAAAAGGCCTTAAAGAAATAAAAACAAAAATGTATACATACCTTATTGTGATAGTAAAATGTTACACAGAACCAGTGCTCTGCTTTTAAGAAACATTTTAAATATGCTAATAAGTGTGCATCAGTAATACTGCCAGAAGGGGGGACATTTAAACAAAATACAATTCATAAACCGTACGATAAAAGATCAGGTAATGTCAAGGAAGCTACACTGGGATCAAAGTACGTTTATGGATTAGGCATTTTAACCCTGTAACCGACATGTCACTTCCGTCCCAACGCACATTTAAAACAAAAAATAAACTAGATGTATATCTCAACATACTTTGTCTGGCAACATTTCAGATAAAAAAAATAATAATAATAGGGTGTAGGAGGGGCCAGGAACGCAAGGCAATATACAGCAGTTGAAAAGTACTGGTTAATAGTCACATTAATCCAGGAAGAGATTTAGTGCACACAGATCTTGTAAATAATGTGTGTGTAGACCATCTAACTCTACTTTAGTATGTAAGCTCTTGGGTTCAGCGTTTCCAATTTAATATAGGTTTACTTTTGAATACTTTTAACAGTGTTGATCAGAAAGGTGATCAGAAAGATTCCCCCTCTATTGAGCACTCGGTCCTGAGGTGGTCTGAAAATGGACTGAAAATAAGCCCTGTAGATCAGCGGTGCGCAAAGTGGGGGGCGCGACCCCCAGGGGGGGCGGGAGATTGTGCTGGGGGGGCGCGGGCAGTTGCAGAGGCCCCGCGCTCTTCCCCCAGGCATTTAAATTAAATGCCGGGGGATCGCGTGAGGCCCCTGCAACTGTTTACTTACCGGGATTCAGCCGCCTGTGTTGCGTCGCCATGGCAACGCGGCGTCAATAGACGCCGCGGCACCATGTGACCTGACGTCACACGCCCACGCAGCGTCATCTGACGCGGCTGAAGGAAGGCAGGGGGGCGCGAGAGCCGGGGGCAGAGAGACAGGGGGGCGCAGCACAAAATGTTTGCGCTCCCCTGCTGTAGATAATACTACAAATTACTGGTAAGTTGCTCAGAATCACCGCGGAAATCAAAAATAATAAAATTTTATTAATTCTACATAGAAGGCTAAAAACACATATACATTATTAAAAATCCCCATGCAAATGTGGCCAATGAGTACAAAATCCCTTAATAGAGAAATATAGTAAATGTATATCTCTATATACTCATATGATGTCATTATTTTTAATAATGTATATGTGTTTTTAGCGTTCTATGTAGAATTAATAAAATTTTATTATTTTTGATTTCCGCGCTGATTCTGGGCAACTTACCAGTAATTTGTAGTATTATCTACAGGGCTTATTTTCAGTCCATTTTCAGACCACCTCAGGACCGAGTGCTCAATAGAGGGGGAATCTTTCTGATCACCTTTCTGATCACCACTGTTAAAATCATAACAATATCCTCCAGAGCACCTCTCACTCTACATCACTTTCGCAAAATTTGGTGATGCGGTCTCACACATCTATACACTGTTACTTTTGAATGCGACAGTATATATCGTACATGTAGTTCCATGTATAGTATATTTTGTTCTTATCTGCATGCTACGAAATGTTGAACGAGATCAAATTGATTGTGTTCTGTTTACCGTTTGAAAATTTGAAGGAAAAAATAAATAAATAAAGTGGGTGGGGGGGGCTTGAGGAAAAAAGACTTAAAAAAAAAAACACTTTACAGATACTACTGAGAATCAACCTCGTTGTTTTTTTTTTTTTTAAAGCTGCAGACCAAGCAATATTCTACGTGGGTTTTTTAATAAGTCAGTTATGTATTGTGAGAAAATGCTTGTACAATTTAAGAAAAACAACAACTCTAAATTATATTTTTAATGTATTATAATGTAACAGGCATTTTTTGTTCCTATAACAACCATTTCCAAGTCACATCCCCTTCCTCTTCTGAAAAGGCCCTGGCACACCCCCTTTTGAGCCCTGCCCTCTCTCTTGCCATGCACCAATTGTATCTATTGACTGCCAGGTCACGTGACTTTCCCCACAGAACTTTGCATCTTTGGTCCTCTTCTTCTGCACTGACAGCCATATAGTGAACCCCCGAGCCACATCTTCCCTGATCGATCAGCAACGTAGCTAATTACTTGTGTGGATTGTATTGATGCACATATTAGGGGGGGGGGGGGAAAGGCAGCTTGGACTGTTGCTTTAAATAATAAAGTCACTAGCGAAACATTGATAACCATATGAAAACAAAAAGGTGGGGAGTGAAATGGTCTTCCTTGTACCTTCAGACTGATAACAAGCTCCATACAAGCACTAAGCCAAGACAAGGAATGACAAGAATGTCAAGCAGGGCTTGTTGCCCCTATAATAGAGAAATATCTTTTCATCTAAATTATATAGTTCACTTAAAGTCTTTTTTGCTGCTGTATTATTGGTCATAAAACATGTTCCTTTTCACTGTAGGTTACATTTTACAAAGTGCAAACACAGGACTGTAAAATTCCACTCTGAAATTTGTTCAAAGTCTACTTTGTGGGCATGTGTAAAGGAATAGCAGACGAACTTAACCTATTCACTGCCACAGCAATGCATTACATCTGAAAGGCTGGGGCTACTTGCAATTAAGAAAATAAAAAAGTTATAGGAATTTAACTGCATGAATATATGCTATGTAAGCCCGGAGAAAATGTTCAACACAAATAATGTTTACAACTGATATTTTATAATAACAAATTAAAAAAACTATATAAAGAGTTTGAGGATCTGCAGAATAAATACCATAGCAAACGTAAACAAAATGTGACAACTTTGGATAACTGTCTTATAATCAATTACTAAATATTTCGCTTCTCACTCTTTAGGGGTGAAAGGGGCTTACCACATGGAGGTAACGTACCATTTTATTGGCAACGTAACTTTATATTGGATACATCTGAAAACGGTTAATACTGTAGCATTGCAAAAACATTTCTATTGAGTAAATCTCTTAAAGATAAGGCCTGGACCCCGCTGGCAACTGCAGCCCTCCCCTCAATGGCGCCGGGCCCGCTGCGAGGGGGGGCCGCAGCGCTGTGGCGAGATTTGCTCCTGCTCTCAATAGAATTGAGAGCAGGACTCGCAACATAGCGCTAAGCAACACCCCGTCGGTTCGGCCAATGAGGGTGAACCTGCCAGGTGACGTCACGGCCGTGCCCCCTCCCGCGTCACGCCCCCCCCCCTGCAACTCCCTGCAGACCGGGGAAATCGGCTGCACGCACCACCAGCCTCGCGGGCGCGCGTGCAGCGGAGTTACCAGGGCCTCAGCCTAAGATTCTAATGATATTAAAAAATGTAAGAAATCACTAGAGCCCCAAAAAATAAACTCTGTACTCAAATGAAATATTAAAATACTTATAGTAGCACAATAAATTGTCCAGTTAATTTTTCAAGTCCATGTACAAGATAACCCAAATACATTACTACAGAAATCCTAGCAAGTACTGAATGAGCGAGCAGGAAAAGACTCTTTACCATGAAGCATAACATTGGCTAAAAATGATAACGGACGTTTTAGAATATATTTCAAAACCACTTAGATACCTTAACCGTGTACAGAGTATATAACACCATCAGGGACTGGACAGCTTGTACCACTACATGAGTAGGAGTATAAAGATGCAACTACTGCCCAGCCACTGAATGGTCCACTTGACAATTATGATGGTAACAAGGAGTGTATGAGGAGTGTATGATATATATATATATACACTGTATATATACTGTATATATATATATATATATATATATATAGAAATACACAGAGATATATCAATATATACACACACACACACACACACACATATATACATACACACACACGTACGTACACTAAAAAATGTACCCAGTAACATCAAGACAGTGTAGCCATTTCAAATCCCCAAACCAATATTTATATCTGGGTTTTCTGTGTGGGTGAGAGATAAGGTTTGAGCTCTTCATTGCAAGGGAAGAATTGCAAGCTGTTTCCTGATTAGGGTGATACATTTAAAGCACTCCATGCCAAAATAAACAATACAGACTTAAATGACTTGGTTAGAAATATATGAATATACTCTTGTATCGCACTGTGTGTGCAGCACATACAGGTGTTGCAGACAAGAAGCCCTTGCCCATTGAGCTTCCAATCTAATGATTGATGCTTGAGGGGGCCCAAGGTCACAGTGCATTTGAACCTGTTCCCTCACTACAAAGGCAGGTTTAGGAGTGCTCATTTACAGATAGATAGTCCTCGTTATCCAACGTATCACTTTACAACGAATGACATATCCAACGCTTTACAATGCCACCCTATGGGCCGTTTTTTGATGCCTGAATGCGTTATCCAACGTTCACCGCCACTGATTAACATGGGACTCACTTTACAACGGTTTCACTATCCAACGCTACTTCCAGAACGGGTTCCGGTGGATAACCGAGGACCGCCTGTACTGGAGCAACATTGTAGCCGCATTATACCAACCAAATATACAGCAGGAAATATACACTTCTTTTTATAAAAAAGGATCAGACAATAAGCACCCCCCGCCCCCGTGTAGGTGTTACAGGGAAAAACAGGTGCAATAACACCCTGATATTCCCCCCCCCCCCCCCCCCCCGAGATGTTGTCCCCCTTAGTGCCTTGCTCCCCCCGCCGCTGTGTGACTTCTCACCTGCACCTGTTTCCGGAAGCGGTGCCGCTCGGACGCTACCCAACGCCAGGAGCAGTACCAGGAGCCCGCAGCGCAGGCCGCGCTCCCTCATGGCTCCAGCGCCGGTAGGGGGGGTCCGTGCGGTGGGAGGCGGCAGTGACTCGGTGTCCTCCTCCTCGGGGTGCAGGCGGTGAGGCGGCTCCTCACTGCCACCCTCCGCTGTCACCGAACCTCCCCGCCGCCGTCACCTGCCCGGTCCTCCCTATCAACATCACGCCCGGCCCGCTCATACTTCACATGGGGGGGAAAGGCCCCTCACCGGGAAAGCCCCCCTCTCCGCCTCCTCGCCGTTTCCTAGGCAGCTTCGCCACACACACCGGCGGCGCTTCCTCCCGGCGCCATGTTCTGTGACGACGCACCGAACAAGGCGGGCGCGCGGGGTGCCGCAGCAGATTGGCAGACGTCGAAGCCAATAGGAATGCGCGCCCTGGTTCAACGTCAGCTGGCCAATAGCAGCAGGGCAGAGGAGGGGCTTGTGTAAAAGGTGCGTGCGGTGACGTCACAGTGGGAGCAGGGTGGGGAGTATTGATAAATAGGCGCAGGTCATGCAATGTCCTCTTACATGTGTGTTTTTATTTTTATTTAAAAAAAAGTTCTGTAGAAATAGATAATTCTAAAAACAAAATTAAATTCACCTTTTCATACCATTTTTAATGAGTTTTAATACACTGAGCATCATTTGATGTCTATAGCAGGCTTTAACATACTTCCCCAGCAGTGCAAGATATTTGTTACCAATATCCCCAGCCAGTTTGAGCTGCAAACTGTAACAATAGATAATGTTACCTTAGTAATATCGGGATAGATTGTAGCTGCTGAGTTTCACTGACTGAAGGATTGATTGAAACTGAAAGGCTGCCATTTAGTGAACCCTGGGAAGCAGGATGTTGCAGATCGATCAGCAGCTTGGGTCATTCGTTTTCAATAAAGGTACTGTAATCAAAGGCTACATATACTAAAACAAAATATAAATATTTATATATATATATATTTTTAAGTGCTGTGCGGACTGCCTCTTGTGCAGATGCCCTATGGAAATCATTGGTATAACAAGAGTATTGAGTTATTTTGAAAGATGTGATAACTTTTTATTTGGAACATCAAAATTACTTCCAGGGGGAGTACATTTCCCATCAATATACTGGTCTCTGAAGTGGGATAACCTAAATTTCAGACTCGGCTTAATTCAAACCCGTGGAGAAGACACCTGTGCTCAAAAAGGGGTACATCTGGGAGATATGCCAGGATTTGCAAAGTATATTAAAATGATTCTAATTCGCCCATCCCATCCTGTGCCATTGAGCAATTAGTCATAGACCTTGAGTATTACTTTTGCTAAGTTATGTAAGGGAGGAACTTCTGACCTCGATTATTCTACTTTGTACAGCACACAGTGTCTGACGGCATTGGGTAAATAAATAAAGATGATATTATCTAGAGCTAGTTAGAACCACCTCAACGAACATGGGGGAAGAAAAAAAACCTTTCCCCCCCCCCCAAGACGCGACATATACACACACAAGTCACACAGTTATAAAGTCAGGGTGGTTGTGTATTAAAATCAGCAGCTGCTGAAAAGTTGCCTATCCTGTTAAATTTGTTTTGTGTGGTGTGTCATTAACCCTGTCGCTGCCAGAGAAGCCCCCAACGCATTGTTGCAGCAGGTTTAAAAATTGAAAGTTACTAGAAAAATTCCACCTGTTGAAACTGCTTATCCAGACAGTGACGAAGAATCGGGGCCCTTTGGATTTTTTCGGATTTTGTCAATTAATTAGCCAAAGGAAAACCGACATTTCGGCTGCCTGTGCAGCCTTTTTCAAGGGAAACTGCTTATCCAACATTTGTTTTCATCTGCAAATGTGGTCAGTTTACAGAAAACAAATCTGTATAAATATTGCAGACACACTTACCAGAACTCCCTCCTCCCATCTCTGTACGTTCTTCCTACTTACCAATTAGATTGTAAGCTCTTCGGAGCAGGGACTCCTTTTCCTAAATGTTACATTTATATCTGAAGCCCTTCTTCCCATTATGTGTTATTTGTATTATTTGTTATTTATATGATTATGTAACGTGTATTACTGCTGTGAAGCGCTATGTACACGAATGGCGCTATATATATATATATATATATATATATATATATATATATATATATATATAAAGATATATATACAGAATAGAAATAATAAAATGCCCACAGCGTACGCAGAACAATAAGTTGTATTATCATGGTGCAGAGACAAAGAAACTCATCTAGTTTTCCTCACATTACTTAAAAACGTAGGAACGAGTTGGTCTTAGTATTTTATTCCATATTTCTACATTTCTTAAAGCTTCTTTGTGGCGAGACTAAGAATGTGTACGTTTGTTTAATGTGATTAATGACATGTATTTCATTGGGAAGCTGCTTTGATCATCCACTGCCCTCTAACACGTGCCTACTGCAGGTGTGTATTTCCCATACAGAATGTGAAATCTCTCTCCCAGGGAGACCTGCCAGGATAATGCAGGGGGCTTCTTCATCTTCCATTGACTTGCACTGAGTTAACAAAACCTTTTTTCAGTGAGAAGTTAGAAAAACTACATTTTTGGAGTAAATTATGAGGGCGTTTCCATCTGAAGTAGGAAGTATTGGCCAGTATGGTATTTCCCTTTGGTTGATGTCTCTCCCCATGCTATATGTATACAACTGAAAGCTCTAAAAGTGTCACCTATGCTGCTATCTTGTAGATGTAACCCTCCGTGCCCGCTCTTAAGGAGTTTACATCAGATAGACTATTTACATGGCTGAGCTCATTGTCTCATACCTTTGCAGGGTGCTGGGTCCGTGCAGGCTGGGTGCTGCAGGGGTGCTGGGTCTGTGCAGGGTGCTGGGTCCGTGCAGGCTGGGTGTAGTTAAGCAGATGTTAAACTAAAGGGCGCCAGGAACTTTAATAGTACAGACAAAGAGTGCTAAGCTGAGGCCCCACTGCACGCGTCTGCATGTCCGCCTTGCGACCTGGAGGCGCGCGCAGAGTGCTATACCGCGTGATCTGCGGTCTGCAGGTGGCGTTCTAAGGCGTGGGGGGCGTGGCAAAAACGGGCTGTGTGGGCGCAGCCATGATGAGGGGGCGGGGCTACAACGCCGGCCAAACTAAAAAAAAAAACCATGCCACACACAGACACACACCCACACAGCTCAGCAGACTTCTCCCCCCCCCCCTCGCTCCCGCACCTCTCTGATTGGCTCCCTGTATCACCACGTGACACGTCGCCGCTCAGGATCCCAAACTGGCCCCTGCCGGCTGGCGCGTCACAGTGCGCAGTGAGCCTGGGAGCGCGGAGGGACCGGGGACAGCAAAGGGAGCAGGTAAGGGGCTGGTGAGAGGCGAGCGCACAGCTGCGCATGCCGCCGATTGCACTGGGGACCTAGCCTTATTCACATCCGTTGATAATGATCCACATACATAGGACATACTTCTCATAGACATTAACTGGTGTCAAAGAATGTGGCTACTCTGTGCTTCTTCCCTTGGTAGCTCTCACTCATACGCTGGGGAGGTACTTATACCTGCGTCCCATAGTAATGTTAGATTGGCAATCTCTTGTATAGCTTCCTCAATGCCCTGTATCTGGTGGACACTGGCAGGGAGACACCATTCTCGGGGATCAGTATCTGTTAGTGTGGCCGGCATTCTTCCTCTATACTTTATCAGATCGGGAGGTTACTGAGGACCTGTTGGTTGGAGTACACTCCATCTTCAGGGATCAGTATCCCATCACCGTGTGCACCAGCTACCTCATCCATACCTATTGGATCCAGACTGTACTAGGACCCTCCAATGGGCACTGATCCAACTATGCTCCAAAGTTTGTACTCTGAGAACTCGCCGGCTCCTCTTCTGGTCAGGGAACAATCTCTGTTTATTACTATGGGCTCTATCTATAAAGGGCACGTTCCCTTACTGAAAACAATAAAGGTAACAGGACATCCTTACTACACATAACTATACAAAACAGCAGCAAGCTCTTTTTGGGAACCCCTGAGCCCCCACAATATATATATATGTATATAAGTGTAAAAAAGGAGTGCTATTGAGCGTGGCATATGTATACAACAGACGACGGAGAAGCCCAATGCTACATCCAACATGACAAAAATACACATAACTATACCCTTAAATGTATTTACATAACTTACAGTGAGGCCCTCTCCCACTGCTACTCCCAAGGAACCTGATTCTAGAAACTGGAGGGCGCTATATTGTATTAATGTCTTTATTTATATAGCGCCAAAAGTGTACTCAGCGCTTCACAAAGAATACAGTACGGGGAATTATAATTATACAAGTGCAGCCAAATCAGACAATAGGAAAGGAAATCCCTGCCCCGAAGAGCTTACAATCTAAGAGGTTTAATGGGAAACTTGCAGAGACAGTAGGTGAGGGAGTAAGTGCTGTAGATGGCAGTGCTTGGTCACAATGTGTGGTAGTATATCTATAATATACACCTCAAGTCATAAAACGCATACTGCACAGGGGGAAGGGATAAACCGCAATCACAGATCACATTCCAGTATGCACTGTTTTAAAGTTAAAACCCTTTTTTTGGCTTCATTCATTGTAAAATCGCCGGAAGAGATCAGTGTATCTTGAAAGCTCGCACAAATAAAAGCATTTTGTTAGCCACAGAACGGTATCGTCTAATCATTTTTGATTATTAAGCTCGGCTAACACGGTACTGATACCTCCACATACATCTCCTCCCATCTCCCTATGGTGACATCCCTGGTCTCATGACCTACTGGGGAGTGGTCTAAGACATTTGTTTGCGGCTGTTTTGCCGTGACCAAATCTCCGCTGGCACTTAGCCGCTACTCACCTCGCGACATTTCTCCACTGGCCGCTTCGCCGCCAAGGTAAACCCCTAACCTGACTCCTTACCCTAAAACCCCCTAATCTTAACCCCTAATACTAACATTACCCTCTACCCTAAAACCCCTTACCCTAATCCCGTACCCTGAAAACCTAACCCCATTCCCTAAAACGCCTATCCTTAACCGCTAAATTAACTTACCTCTGCAAAGCGGCTGAGCGTCCAGCGGCAGAGGGTACTTCTGTGGCCGAACACCGGCGGAGACTTGGTCGAGGCGAGACGGCTGCGGCCAACTGGCCCATCCCGCTGGTGAGTGGCGAATCCTTTCTGCAAGTCATCATGCATCACATGGGGAGTAACTCTGTGTGAGTCCCACACATTAACCCCTTAACCACTAGTAGTCTCTAGCAGGGGGGCTACATAAGGGTGTACAATAACAAATAATGCACTATTACATAATGCTGACAGTGCACATAGTGCCGTATATAGCCGAAATTGCAGACACAATGGGGGTTATTCATTAAACTGATAGTGCCCCCACTGGCACTATCGAACGGAAGCTCAGCGGGAGTTTTCGTGCAATAGTGTGCTGATTCCTCACCTAAAGAGCTTATTATCTAATATATGATCCCTGATGCATCATTTGACTTTGCCGATGTCACATGGTCCGAGTGTGAAAGAGCAGACATTAACATCAGTGTTTTTAGCCACGTTCATGTCTTCTACCTAAAGAAAAGAATGAAACGAAAGCAGATTGTGCACCTCTAGTCTTTCACATGTAAGGGCTGGGACCCGCTGCGCCCGTTGGCGCGGGCGGCGGCGTGAGCTCAACTTACCATTCCGGTTTGAACTCACGATCGGGTCCCAGTCCCTCCTCACTTGTAACTTGCGACATACTGTGACGCGGCAGCCAGCAGGAGACACGAGAGAATGGTGTTCTCTTGCGGCAACGCGTCACATGGTACGCGAAGGGGCCAATCATAGACTGGCTCCCTTCAACGAATGGCAAGTGCTGTGAGCCCTGCTTTGTTTTGGTCCCCGCCCCTCCTCCGTCATGGCCGCGCCCCCTCACGTCATGGCCGCGCCCCCCCCGGCCCATTTGGCCACGCCCCCCTCCCGCTCCGAGAAAAGTATCCTGTAGACCGCAGATCGCGGTACAGCGAGTTGCACGCGCCGCCGGCAAGCAAGCCAGCCGTGCGGACGCGTGCAACGGGACCTTAGCCTAAGTGTTCAGTGCTAGAGGCACATACAGCGCCATGATGCTATCCAGCGGCAGATTTCCAAATCCGCCGCCCCTAGGCACTTATCTCTGTCTGCCGCCTCCTTGCTGCCGCACTGCTTCTCCTTTGGAATCCCAGCATGAAATGACGCCGCGGATGTCACCGACGTGATGTCACGTTGGTCACGTCGTACGGCATCATTTGATGCTGCGATTCTAAAGAAGCAGAGCGGCAGCAAGGAGGCGGCCGACAGAGCTAATTGCCTTCCCATTAGGCTCGATAGGCCCGAGAGCGTGGCAAAAGCGAATGGGGGCAGAAATTTTTGCCGCCCCCAAATTTTGCCGCCCTAGGCCCGGGCCTAATGGGAAATCTGACACTGATGCTATCTTATCGCACGGAGATAAGTTACTAGCTCTGCTAAGTCCCAGGGATGTACTGTGGCGAGAAACAGTTTGTGAACCACTGTCCTGGAACAGGATTGTCTAATTTCCTGTGTCATTTTGCAGCTCATAGGATTTATGTCTCCCTAGTTCAGCTGCCTGTAATTTCCCCTGTCCCAGCAGCTAGCTGCATGCATAAGGCAACATTATTGATACATCTGCTCTTACACAGCCCTAGTCAGTGTTGGTTGCCTTAGCAACCTCCTATTCTCCTGAACTGAGAGTGGGCTATTCCAACCCCCCCTGTCTCTGTTCACAGTTAGTCTGTTCCTGAGACTATTCCTGTTTCCCAGAAACCCTTACACTTCCTTTCTAATCTAGCTGGCTGAGCAAGCACATCTCACGCTATTCACCTCCTGGCAAGTATCACCGTCTTTTACCTTTCCCCACTATCAAGCACCCTCACTATAGAGAAGCTCTCTCTCACTACACCATCGTCTACAAGTGCCTTTGTGTGTCTATGCTTTCCCCAATAAAGTGAAGAAAAGACAAAGAACTTGTTGTGCTTGTAAAAGGAACGAGTTAAGCTATCTGGCCATACTTTACCCCGCGTATACCCTGTGGCTCCAGAATAACCACCTAGAATTTTCACTTATTTCATGTTGACTATGTGTCAACTTATGTTGACTTATGTGTTGATGGCTGCTCCTGCAGATTGTGCCTCTCTCAGTTCCTGCGGTGGGAGAATGGAACTTTCTCTGTATTTGAAAGTAAAAAAGTACTGTACCCGCAGCACTCATAAGCAGCTGTAACACCAAATAATGTCCAACAACAGGCAGTGCAGTGAAAAAAAGAGAATAAATGTAATTAAGCAAAACGGGATTGTCAGAAGGCAATCACCCAAACAAATACTCCCCCAGAGAGGGGTATACCCAGGAGGACTGGGAAAGAGGACAAAGGGGGCAACATACAAATCTACATACTATAAAACATGTAAGCAACACAAAAAGGTGCAAAAAGGTGCTACACAGTGCCAGAAGGCAAAATCACAAATAAACGAAAAAATACAAAAACAGTCCAAAGTCAAGGTGTGGGCGGCAGCTGTGGCACTCAGCCCTTCCCGGCCCGTTTTACATAATCGTGGTACTTCCCTTCAAGAGACAGAAAAAGTCCCGTAGCTACAATGTAACCTATTGATACCTAATCTGCATGAAGGTGACGTAGGAAGGATCCAAAGACCATCTCATGCAGCATGTAAGAAAGGTTTAGAACAAGTCACGCAACCTTTGTGCTTTGTCATTGGTTTATGCACTTTCCCTTTAGTCAGTGGCAGATTTGCAGGAAACCTAACCTTTTAGGAATGGCTAACCCTGTCCTACACACCGAGACCCGTTTTTCCTCAACAACAAAAAAACCTACAGGTGCAACTGTAACTTGTGCAATTAATCTCCCCATTTATGAAGCTTCTCTGTTCAGTGGTTTGAGCATTACCACAAAGCATGTCCCATGGACCTCATTCACATACCATGGCAACTTTCAACTCCTTGGTTTAGCTAAGACTTGTGTGTTAGTGGCCATGTTAAATATGTATTTTACTTAGTCTGTTTAGGGTTTTAATAAGATGCTTTACAAATGAATTCAACATCACTGTTAATTAACAGCTACTTATAACCTGGGGAATGGGTTCCATAATGTCATGAGATCTGCTCTAGTCTAAATCCTGTTGCTATGGCATGCTTAGATCTACAGATGTTTGTGAAAGGAAATGTGAATTGTAATATACTGTTACAAATTCAGTGGACATTTTTAAATGTGTACGAAAATGAAAGGCCAAAAATGTCTTATTTTTTTTTTTTTTAAATCGACTTTTTTCAATGCCTCTGTTCTAATTCAATCTTATTGTCCTAGCTGTTCATATACAGAGGCGAGAAAGTTTGTAAACCCCTTCGGATTTTCACATATTTCAAACCTAAAATGTTATTAGATCTTAAGCTAAGTCCTAATAATAGATAAAGATAACCTGACCAAACAAATGACACAAAAACATGACACTTTTTCAACATTTATTCATCCACAAATGATTAAACATTCAATATCCATGTGTGAGAAAGTATGTGAACCTTTCGATTCAGTGGAAATGAACTAAGTTTTCTAAGTGGCGCTAGCTGTTTTAGCGTAAGAAGTTTAAAAATTAAACAGTGAGTTTTAATAAATGGGAATACATGTGATTAAAAAATTATGTGCATAATTTAAACGTGCAAAAAAAAAATATATATATATATATATATATATATATTGTAACAACACAGAAAGCAACCTTACAAAAAGCACACGAGCATACCAAAAAAGTGTGAACAAAGTTTTTATTAAGGTAGGTTAAAAACAAGGGATGAAGATTAAAAGAGGGGGGGACTCTCATCTACCATAAATTGTATTCCTAGAGGCAAGGGTATAACAGAAAAACCAATTCCAACACCCGAATCAGAAGACACAGGAGGCTCTAAATTGAGCAAACAAGTGTAACCTTTACACACACTACAAGCTAGTGTATGTCCGAACAACAAATCACCTAATAATACAGGTAAATGACTGCAATGATTTGAAGCATGAATTGCCCAAGTATCAATATTGTATATACATCACCACCATTAAATCATGGGTGTCACAGACCCCCGAAGAAGACCGTTTCTGGTCGAAACGCGTTGGAGTGGGAGTCTGTGGAGTCTGTGGAGGGGGACCCCTACCTTTCTTTCCTGACCAAGAGGCTATGGTTATTTCTTGCCTGTGACACCCATGATTTAATGGTGGTGATGTATATACAATATTGATATGGTTGTGTCAATGATGGCAAGCCTTCCAGGTCCTGAAGAAGCAAAGCAGCCCCAAACCATCACACTCCCATCACCATGCTTGACGGTTGGGATGAGGTTCTTCTGTTTTCGCCAAAGATAACATTTCTCAATGAGGCCAAAAAGTTCTACCCTTGACTTGTCTGTCCAGACAACATTATTCCAGAAGTGTTGTGGATTATCAGCATCTATTATCTTGGCGAACTTCAGACGGGCAGCAATGTTCTTTTTAGAGAGCCGTGGTTTCCTCCTGGCTATCCTTCCATGAACACCATTCTTGTTCAGCCTTTCTCTGATAGTTGAGTCATGAACACTCGCATCAGCCAAAGCGAGAGTGACTTGCAGATCCTTGGATGTTACTCTGGGGTTCTTTGTGACTTCCTGGATGATCTGCCGGTTTGTTCTCGGAGAGATTTTGGTAGACGGCGTTTAATTTACTTTTTCACATGACTTACTGTTTGTCTAATTCATGCATCATTTTGTTTTCAAAAGACATGGAATTGGTTAACAACAATCTTATTGGATATTTAATAAAAGACTGGTTTGGAGTCAAGAAGCTTATCATGGAAGAACTATGGAATTTCCGTAATTATCACTGGGGTTCACAAACTTTTTCTCGCTACTGTATATCAAAAAAAAAAATGCTTGTATGCAAAGGACCATATTCACTAAAGAGTGCTACATTTTAGCACATTTTAACACCGATTCATTTGAATTGGATGAAATATGGGCCAAAGTGCAAAAGAGGGTAAGTCTTGGTGTAAGTTCCCCATATCTGTAGAATCATTTCTGGAAATCTCTGCATGACATTATATTTAGTATGTTAGAACGCAGGACACAGATCTTACCTGTGCTGTTTCCATTACAATTTCATATTTACAGTATATTTAGTGACTTCAACTCTGGTATAAAAGTATTAGCGATCCCATTCATATATTCTTTTCAGAAGGCCTTTAAATCCAACTAAATATATGCAGCTTGACATCTGTATTCATTTGCTGCACCCGTGTTCAACACTATCAGTTAACATTCTCACCTTTCTATGCAAGAACCGCGCACTGATTACAAGTGCCATGATGATGCTCCCTGTAGTTAAACCAAAATAACTCTGTTACATTCGGGATCTGGTGACCTACATGCAGGGCTGGGTCCCACGAGAAGGCACTCTTCGATGCTCAGACCATTAACCATTGTTTAAACCAGGAACGGCCAACTCCAGTCTTCAAGGGTCACCAACAGGTCAGGTTTTCAGGATATGCCAGCCTTAGCACAGGTGGCTCAATCAGTGACTCGGTTAAAGACTGCACCACCTGTGCTGAAGCAGGGATATCCTGAAAACCTGACCTGTTGGTGGCCCCTGAGGATTGGAGTTGGCCACTGCTGGTTTAAACCCTGTTATTGTATTAAGGGCTTTTACTGTCAGTGTGCACTGGATAATTACAAGTGCACACAAGTATGTCACCTACTCCAATGATATGGGCTATATTTTAAAGAATCTTTGCCTAAACCTCCCTTCTTTTAACCCTTTCATAGAGGAAAAGTTCTACAATGTAATGCACTTCAACACTAGCAGCACATGTTAAACATCACAGACCGCTGGCGCTGAACCCATTTGAATGGGCATTACGGTGTGATAAGGCTTAGCAGAGTTTAGTACATCTGGGCCATTGTGTTGCTTATGTGCCTTGTATGTTATTTCTTTACATAAAGGCAAATAAGCTCAGTCTGGAGGTCTAATAGAATTTAATAGTGTTCACAGCAGATTTCTGTTGGATAATGGAACCTCTTTGGCACAGGCTGGGCAAATTATTTACGCTAAAAAGACATTTAAATGCTGTCATTTATATCTTAGGCTGCGTCCATACAGGGGCAGACCGCGCGGGCGCGTCCGCACGCTGAGCGATCAGACTGCCTAAAGGCAGTGATCGCGTCTATACAGCGTGCGGGCGCGTGGAAGCGGGAGGGGGCGCGCGATGCGCGTGAAATCAGTCAAAACTGATTTCTCGCGCAATAGGGCGGTCATGTGAGCGGTTCGCCCACTGAGGGTGAACCAGCTCCGTGACGTCACTGGCCCGCCCATAGACACGCCGCCGGACAACGCGCGTACTAAGGCCAGGGAAAGCACCCGCTTTCCCTCAGCCTCCGCGCGCCTCCGCACGGCTGCAGTGTCTATGGACGCAGCCTATCACGTAGAGGTGTTTGCATTAATATTATTTTCCATTTGAGTAAATTTGAGAATATTACAGTAAGTTGTATAAAGAAAGTCTTTTTCTCTGTCTTACTGACAATAAACACGTGTTAGCGCTTAATGATTGTGAGTAGCATTCTAAACTTGCAGCCATCAAAAACGCAAACTAAAAGAATGGGACTTGTATTTTACTGAGAAGAGACACATCTCTGGTATCCTCCGTATATTTTGGTATTACTTCTTAACTTATTTCTTGTAGACAAAGGGGTCTATTTGACCCTATCCATTATTATAAAGTAGCAAAGCCATTTTTATAAGCATACCGACAATTCAGTCCAGCAATATAGGGCTAAAAGCACCAGGTACAGAGCTAATCGTAGTGTCAATACCTGGCTGAAAACGTTTAATAGTACTAGATGAGAATGCAGAAGAATCTTGAAAATGGTATAAAATAAAACACATTATAAAACAAGTGTTACAAATGACATTTATTTATTATTTATAAAAATGTTTTACCAGGAAGTAAAAAAAAAAACAAAAAAAAATATCTTCACTTGAGGAAGACCACGCTTGGTGGTTGAAACGTTGTGCCTGTTCAATAAATTATTTTTGAAATCCGTAGTGCCCTGGAACCTTCTTCTTTTTTTACTTACTTTGGAGCTTGTCATTGTCAGGAACTCCCCTGTTCCAGGAGCACCGGTAACAGCAAGTATCTTTATTCAGTTTGTGGTGTGCAGCATTACCATTGCTTTTTGTTAGCAGGAAGTAATACATTGAGAGTTACCTCTTGTTTTCAAGTATGTTCTGGGCCCAGAGTTGGAGAGGATCCATGGATTTCCAGTGCAGCGTCCTAACTGTAACTGGTGCTTTAATGCTTTTCAACCAACAACTATGTCATGAAAGGTACAGGGTAATCACAAGGTAACAGCCAATGGTTTTGCTAATGGAACCAAAGAAGGACCAAGCAACCCCAGAAACCCAAGGGGACCAGCCTTCCAAATGTTCATGGTTACTGGCCAGGATGAGCCATTATCATTTGAAGGCATGGGATTCAATCCTACTCTGTTAGATCATTGTATCTGATAATAGTGAGATAACGTACTAAATGCATTTACTAGAAGGAGTTTCAATACAAAGACAAGAGCTCATTGAACAAGTATAAATAAAGAGCATTTAGACCTGTTTTAATATGGAGAAATAGCTGTGTTTTGCTCTTGTTTGTTCAATGATGTCAGTAACCCTCTAACACACAATATCACTTCCCTTCCAATTCAATAAAAAGCTTTCTTTGTTCATTTCTTTTCTAGACACCTAACAGATATTCTGTTCCGTATTGTAACATAGACTAGCAACTGGTCTGCAGGCACCAGCCAATTAATCATAGGAGGAGAAGACAGGCAGTTACCGACTACTCTGTGCTAAAGGTCCAGGCTCTTAGGGGAGGGGGATCATCATTTAGAAGACATGGGGTCCCTCCCGAGGGGATGTATATGTATGACAGGAGGGAGTGGGGGCTAGGTTATTTAAGGGGAAGGGGCAGTTTAGTTAGCATTTCCTTTTTACTAAACCCTGGTAGTAGAAATTCACACCCTCCCTTATATAGGGGGCAGTGAGGCATATATATATTATATATGTATAAATAAATATGGCAGAAAGAATTGGCATCCTAAAGATGGAATATGTTGTGGATTTGGGTTTGTTTGGTTTAACTAATTTAAGGCATTTGTTTAATTGTTGCAGCTGGTGGGAGAAGTGTGGCCCGGTGTGTGAGCCTCTTGTTTTATGTAATTGGTGAAGGTAGGGTTGCCAGGCGGCGTCTCCAAAAATACTGGACAACACGGTGAAAGATGCAACACGCTAAAAGTTGGTGGGGAGGTATGTTACTTATAAATTTTCAGACCGTTATGTAATTGTTTCTAAATTTCACTCCAAGTTTGCACCATTTCATATTCTATTTCATAAAAACATTCTGTGGGGAGATTTGGGGATTGAGCGCCCTCCCAGCATTTTTTACGAAATAAAATATGAAATTGTGCAAAATGTTGCCAAATACACCCCTTCCCAATACATATAAATCCACCCGCCACCCCCGCCCACCCCCCCCCCAAACATATAAAAATCCGCCCGTCCCCCCCCCCCCTCCCCATACATATAAATATACAGGCTTACCTTGTAGATGATCTCAGGTCTCTGGCTGTGCCCGGTGGCTGCGGGGGGCCTGGCGACCAGACAAACTAGTTGTCAGGCCTATCTCTCACGTCGGCGCACGCCGGAAGCGGAGCCCAGCTTACTTCTGGTGCTCCGACGTCAGAGAGGCCCGGCGTGCACCAGCATCAGAAGCTCGGCAGCCCCTGCTGCCCCTGAGACACCTGCCCCGGCTCGCACTGCCCACTGCCGCACATTCAGAGAGGTAATATCGGAAACATACATGTCCGGTATTACCTCTCATTTTTTACCGGACGCAGGGGCAAAATACCGGTCTGTACGGTTCAAAAGCGGACACCTGGCAACCCTAGGTGAAGGCGGCATGGGAATGACCTTTCGGTAGGATGTGTTTTATGGGTCATGTGGCCTGGGCTGCTAGTGGTGATGTGGGTACGAATCGAGGGTATCCCGCAGTGGGGCAAGCTGGCTGGGTCCCTGGGGTGCAGCAATGTGATGTGTTTTAATCTCTCAATTTTTATTGAAGGTGTCCATTAACAGTTACATTAATACCTAAACGTTTCTTTGATGGGGGAGGGGAAGGGTACAAAAGAGAAAAAGAAGGGGGAGGAGCGAGCGAGGGTGGGGAGGGGGGGCGCACACAACATACAGATTAAGTAGGAATGGTATAGCATCTTAATTATACAGTACATAAGACAATTGCATATAACATTCATTTCTCCCTCTTAGCGGGTTATACCCCCATACTAAGGTCAGGACGGATTTATCCCATCATCATCTCCACCATTGTTGTAAGGGAATACCGGGTAGTGTGGGGCCCTCCACGTGTACTGTCCGGGGTTTTCTACGTGGCTTCCCAGTTGTGCCAGCCAAGGCTGCCAGAATTTTTGGAATTTCAAACCCGAATCATGTACATAGCTGGTCCACTTTTCCATTTGACAAATATGCCAAACTTTATTCTTAATGTGGGGGAGGGTTGGTAACGTTTTTTTGCCTCCAGAACCTGGCTATGGCACATCTTGTGGCTACTATTATGCGAGCAATCATTTTATTCTCCACTCGGGACACATTGTGGGTTGGTCTGATTCCTGCTCTGATTCGGGGGGCGGGGGGGGGGGAGGGTGGTATAGAGAGACTTTAGCTATCGCACATTTTAATCTAGTCTGTAACTGTTACATATGCCCATAATCATATATTATCTGTAACTGTCCATGAATTGTATTTAAATATAACGTCTAACCTCTGTCCATTTAATGTAACCATGTGCAGGCATACCCCGGTTTAAGGACACTCACTTTAAGTACACTCGCGAGTAAGGACATATCGCCCAATAGGCAAATGGCAGCTCGCGCATGCACCTGTCAGCACGTCCTGAACAGCAATACCGGATCCCTACCTGTACTGAAGCTGTGCGCAAGCGGGGAGACTATAGAGACTGTTGCAAATGCGTTATTTACATCAGTTATGCACATGTATGATGATTACAGTACAGTATATGCATCGATAAGTGGGAAAAAGTTACTGCTTCACTTTAAGTACATTTTCGCTTTACATATATGCTCTGGACCCATTGCGTACGTTAATGCGGGGTATGCCTGTATTGTTATCATAACTCTGTACCCAGGACATACTTGAAAACGAGAGGCAAATCTCAATAATATATTACTTCCTAGTAAAATATATATATATATATATATATATATATATATATATATATATATATATATATGTAACAATCTGCATTTCCACACTATTTGCTTTAATGTCTGAAACATGCCTGTGTAATTATTCTGTATTTGTGTAAAGACTAAGTTGATGCGTTCCTGTGGTACTGAGCTGTCGAATATGTCAAGAATAAATATCTATCTCTCCTGGACTTTTTATTTCCTGCAAAACTCTTAACAAGGTCTTGATTTCAGAAACAAGGTTTAGAGGTTGCTATAAAATTCCCCCCCTGCTGTGCTGCAGCTGATTAATTCTGTTCTCACCAACAGCTGCTCCCCAGTAATAAAACAATACATGTTGTGTTCTAGCTACTAAGTATTAACCCACTGAAAAAGTGTGAAAATGCTCTATCCAGTGTGAAATCATTGATACATTCCTCCTGCCTGTACTATGTGTTAACGCCTTAGTGACTCGAGGATAATCCAAAGCGTAGCTGGTCCATACGGCCACACAGGGCCGCAGACAGATTTCCCGGGGCCTAGAACTAAAGTTCTGACCCCCCCCCCCTCCCCACTCTTTGGCAGTGTTGCGATACTCATTTCACACCTCGCGAGCCCCCTCTATTTCCTTCCCTCTTCCCCATGTATTTCTCTCCCTTCCGTCTCTCCTCTCACTCTCACTCTCCCCCCTCAGTCAATTACCCCACTCTCACTCAATCCCCCTCCTCACACTCATTTCCTCCCCCTCACACAATCCCCCCGCAAAATATCTACTAAAACCCCCCACCCCTCAATGCAAAAACTTCTCACCCCCAAATACATACAAAAAATCCCAACCCCCCAAATATATACAAACCCCCCCAAATAAATACAAAAAACCCTACTTTACCAAATACATATAACTTCCCAATCCATATATAAAAAAAACAATGCATATAAAAAATACACCCCTCCCCCCCCCCCCCCCCCCCAATACTTAAAAAAACAGACTTGGGCTGCAAGTTGGGCCCGACCTCTGGCCAGGCCCGGCTGCCAGTTCTCTCGCGGCTGGGCCCCGACTCTCCCTCAGCTGCAGGCCCCTCTGTCCCACGAGCTTCCACCACTGGCGTGCGTGCCGGAAGCTAGGCCAAGCTTACTTCCATCGCGCTGACGTCACTTCCGTCGAACGCCGGCGTGGGACAGAGAAGAGGCCTGTAGCTGAGGGAGAGCCGGGGCCCAGACGCGAGAGGACCGGCAACTTGCAGCGCCGGCTGGGCCCCCCGCAGACACCGGGCCTAGGACATTTAGCATGTAAGAAAGCCACATTCCTTATGTTAGTTAAGGCAAAATGAAAATGTTAAGCAATATGGTATGTTTGCCAACATAATAATAATAACTTTCATACAGTGCTTTTCTCCTTATGGGACTCAAAGTGCTTCACAATTACAGTATAGTGCGCGGTGCACAGCCCATAAGAATTTTACAGACACAGTCCCTGCCCAGATGAGCTTACAATTTGTTTTTGGTGCCTGAGGCACAGGGAGATAAAGTGACCTGTACAAGGTCACAAGGAGCTGACACCGGGAATTGAACCAAGTCCCCCTGCTTGCACCACATGCAGGCTCCAAGTCAGAGGGAGAGGGACACTCATTAGACCGCAGCCAAAACGGCACAAAGCATTATATACCGAACTTATATAGCAACCTCAAAACCCTGCTGCACTCCGAATAACAACTGGTCTTCCAGGAGGTTAAACAGGATGTAGCCACTCTAGGGGAAAGAATGGACACGCTGGAGAGAAAGATTGACGAAACAATGGCGGCGCAGACCGAAAACAGATGAGGCCTAGAACATCTCCGAATGCAGATGTCGAACCTAACAGAACGGCAAGAAGATGCTGAGAATCGTGAGCAAAGAAACAACCTTCGGCTTCAAGGGATGCCCAAATCTATTCTAGAAACAGACAAATTAATATGGAAGTGGCTCACCTCCATTCTCTCTAGCTGGACTGAATAGGTACTGATGCTGGACCACTGTCAAACAGCGCTGAGACCTAAACCCCAACCAGGAGACCATCCCAGAGATATCATTCGTTTCCACTAATTTAAAACCAAGGAAGCAGTACTCACGGCGGTGCAAGGCCAACAAGACCTGACCTTCGAAAACTACCCACTGCAGGTCTTCCAGGATCTCTCCCCAGCCACACCAACAAGATGCCATAGCTTGAGCTCGATTATGGCTGTGCTCTATAAATAAAACAGTATCCTAAAAAGCGCTAAACCTTGTAGCTAGAATGAAGTGTCGATAAAAGACAGGAAAAAACCTGTATGAGGTATTATCAATCCAGGATGAAGAAATCCACAATGGGGGTTGGTGCAGTCTTCCTCAGAGAGGTTTTTCCAAACCTCCTACAGTCCAAATAGGTACTGAAGAATAAGGGAGTAGAAGACCACACACAACCCTAATAGTGTAAAACCTTTTAATTAAATGAATAGTGTGAAGGTAACAAATGTGCAATTACCAGATATAAACTTAAAAACAGCATGTAATGGGGAAAGGAACCGGGTTACCCCAGTAGGAGGAACCTGCAGCATCTGTCTGGTCTTCTAGACTCAGCGTCCCGCTGCATGTATTCCGTTGTGTAGGAGATGTCGGCTTCATCGGCGTCCTTGTGTCTTCGTGACGTCAGAGTGATGTCCCTTCCGGATTCCCAACTGGCTGCCTCTGCGTCCAGTGAGTAGTCGGGCTCACTCCGCTTGCTCTGATCTGCTCTACGCGTTTCGCAAGGCTAGTCTTGCTTCGTCAGGGAGCTCCTGACGAAGCAAGAATAGCCTTGTGAAATGCGTACGAGCAGGGGAATCCCAGGTTCTAGGCAGGCCAAAAGCCTAGATCAGGCACCACGTGGTGTGCCCGTCTGGGAGGATAGGTGTACTAGGTGGGTGCAGAATGGTGGGTGCCCCGGGTCATACGGGGAGGCCCTCCAAACCGAAGCGGCCACATAAAGGGGGCTTGTAACTCAAAAAGGTATTGCACCATCCCCCGAAGCACCGATATCTAGAGAACACTGGGTCAACATTGGGGGCATGGGGGATTTAATCCTAATCCAAAACAGGCTGCCCTCCCCAGACCACAATTAGCCATAAGACTCAGAAGACAGGATCTGCCTTCCCCATCTGTACCGTTAGAGTTAGCACCTTTTGTTCTACCTCCCACCCAAGTAACCTTTTCCATGACTGTGTTAGGCTTAAAAAGGGACTTTCAGCAGATGAGGGATTGTTAATTAAATGCAGTTGAGCTCACGGTCCAGGAACAAGAAGGCTAGGCTGCGATAAGATTATAAAGTCTCAACTAGGTTTTGACTACATTTAAAAGTTTTTTTCTTGTTTTATTATACAAAACATACATGTTAAAGTGTTGTTGTTCCTCATTCCTCCCACACATACCATAGTATATTTGTTTCACGCAACCCACAGTAAGGAAATAATATATTTATTAAACGATGCCTGGGGCCTGGCTCACTTTTCGTTCTGCCGGTACGAGGGAGCTTCACATACTACCGAATCCATTACCACTTCATAAGCGCAAATTTAATCCCCCTAAATCCCAAAATCTACCATCCGCAGCATAAAATGGTCTGACCATGCTCCAGTGCAAACAGAAGTGGTAAATATCCATATCAAATGCCTCAAAGCTCACTGGAAACTCAATGAGGCCCTATTGAACATTTGGAGGTATTACAGGGACCAAGGCTAAATTTCTAAAGCTTCCAATTAATGAGCTCCAGATCAGAACCAGGTCTAATACCATCCTAGCCCCTGTTACTAGTTTTAAATATCTGGGCATATGGTTTGACTCCCATTTAACATTTGGTTTGTACATTGATACGCTGACATCCAAGACCTATGCCAAACTAGGTATACTTTATAGGAACAAATCCTCCCTAAGTCTGCTGGTCAGAAAGCGTATCGCACAGCAGATGCTAATGCCAATTACATAGTAGATGAGGTTGAAAAAAGACTTCCGTCCATCAAGTTCAACCTATGCTAAATTTAGACAACAGATACTTTATCCTATATCTATACTTATTGATCCAGAGGAAGGCAAACAAAAAACCCCATTAAGGGGAAAAATTAATTCCTTCCTGACTCCAAGAATTGGCAATCGGATTAATCCCTGGATCAACATCCTTCCCATGTATACTTATTTGGTATATCCCTGTATACCTTTCCCATCTAAAAAGATGTCCAACCTTTTTTTGAACAAATCTATTGTATCTGCCATCACAGTCTCCATGGGTAATGAATTCCACACTGTAACTGCCCTTACTGTAAAGAACCCTTTCCTTTGTTGCTGGTGAAATTTCCTTTCCTCCAACCTTAAGGGATGGCCCGAGTCCTTTGTACTGCCCGTGGGATGAATAGTTCTTTTGAAAGCTCATTGTATTGTCCCTGAATATATTTGTATATAGTTATCATATCCCCTCTTAGACGCTTCTTTTCAAATGTAAATAAATCTTATTTAGCTAGCCTCTCCTCATAAGTTAGAATGTCCATCCCCTTTATTAATTTGGTGGCTCTTCTCTGCGCTCTCTCTAGTTCCATAATGTCTTTTCTTAGGATTGGTGCCCAAAATTGTACTCCATATTCAAGGTGTGGTCTTACTAATGCTTTGTAAAGGGGCATAATTATGTTTACTTCCCTTCCATCCATTGCCCGTTTGATGCAAGATAAGATCTTGTTTGCCTTTGCAGCTACTGCATGACATTGGGCACTGTTGCTAAGCCTGCTGTCTACAAGCACTCCTAAATCCTTCTCCATCAAGGATTCCCCCAATATATCTCCATTTAATTTGTAAGTCGCCTTTTTATTCTTGTATCCCAAATGCATAACCTTACATTTATCTGTATTAAACCTCATCTGCCATTTACCTGCTCACGTTTCCAGTCTCTCCAAGTCCTTCTGAAGAGAAGTTACATCCTGCTCTGATTCTATTACCTTACACAATTTAGTATCATCAGCAAAGATGGAGACTTTGCTTTTGATCCCAACCTCAAGGTCATTAATAAACAAGTTAAAAAGCAGCGGTCCCAGTACCGATCCCTGAGGTACTCCACTCACGACTTTAGCCCAACCTGAAAAAGTTCCATTTAGGACAACCATCTGTTGTCTGTCCTTTAACCAGTTTTCAATCCAGGTGCATATATTATTACTGAGTCCAACTTTCTTTATTTTGTACACCAACCTCTTGTGTGAAACCGTATCAAAAGCCTTTGCAAAATCTAAGTAGACCACATCAACGGCATTACCCTGGTCTAGATTCCTACTTACCTCCACAAAGAAACAAATAAGGTTAGTTTGGCAAGATCTACCCTTCATAAATCCATGCTGACTATTACTAATAATTTTATTTTCCATTAGGTATTCCTGAATATTATCCCGTATTAAACCTTCAAGTAGTTTCCCTACTATTGAAGTCAGGCTTACAGGTCTGTAATTTCCCGGTTGTGATCTAGCTCCCTTTTTAAATATAGGCACCACATCTGCTTTACGCCAATCTTGTGGTACTGAGCCTGTGGAAATGGAGTGCTTGAATATTAAATATAATGGTTTTGCTATTACTAAGCTTAACTCCTTGAGAACTCTTGGATGTATGCCATCCCTGCAAAAACATCATCCCATTGTATTACTACTAGATTAGACCTCAGTTTATTAAAATCTGCCTTTCCAAAGTTGAAGGTCTTTGTTGAACCCAAGTAATCTGTTTTTTGATAATTTATTTCAAATGAGACCATGTTATGATCACTGTTACCCAAATGTTCCAGGACTTGAATATGTTATTACTTCTACATTGTTTGATATGACCAAATCCAGAACTGCCCCCCTCCTGGTTGGTTCCTCAATAATTTGGGTCATATCATTGTCTTTAAGCACCCCCAAAAACCTGTTTCCTTTTGTTGTAACGCTAATCTCATTGCCCCAGTCTATGTCTGGATAATTAAAATCCCCCATTATGCAAACATGACCCAGTTTTGATGCCTTCTCCATTTGCAAAAGTATTTTAGCTTCCTCAATCTCACAGATATTTGGTGGTTTATAGCATATTCCCACAAACATTTTCTTTATACTTTTACCTCCGCTGCTAATTTCTATCCACAAAGTCTCTACATTTTCATAATTCCCTTCATAGACATCATCCCTTATAATAGGTTTTAGATCCGGTTTAACATATAAACATACTCCACCTCCCCTTCTATTTGTTCGATCCTTCCGAAAAAGAGAATAACCCTCTAAATTAACTGTCCAGTCATGAGTTTCATCCCACCATGTTTCAGTAATGCCTATGATATCATACTGCTCCCTTGCAGCTATTAATTCAAGCTCCCCCATTTTATCTGTCAGGCTTCTTGCATTAGCAAGCATGCATTTCAGTTTTTTTTCAGCCTGTACTATTATCTTATCTGCTCCTTCCTTTCTGCGCCCACTTGGTTTAGTCTTTAGAAGTTTTCTAGTATTATCTGTATTTACTATGGGTGTCTCACTGCTTGTCAAACTTGCACTTGCACCCATTCTACCTCATCTATTCCATTTAGTTCATTATCTGTTTCTTTCCCCTCTCCCCTCCATCCTAGTTTAAAATTATCAACTATGGGGACATGGTATACAGCTCAGCACCCCAAACCCACCTTAGAAAACTTGTTACCTTCTACAATTCAATATGCCGTTTTGTCTTCCAATGCAACTACAACACACATCACTGCGAAATGCTCAAAGAACTAGATTGGTCATCACTAGAGTCTAGGCGCAAAGTTCACCTTTCCTGTCTTGCCTTAAAATACTTTCTGGGCAAGCTACCCGCCTATCTGAACAAGCTCCTCACCCCTACCACATTCAGCACTTATCATCTGACTCCAAAAACTGTTCATGGTCACAAGGTTCAACAAAGTATCTGTCCGCTTCTCCTTTTCTTACCGTGTACCCCAAAACTGGAACAATCTCCCGGAGACTCTTACAGCCGCCACCATTCTAAGTTCTTTCAAAATGAAAGCTGTCTCACATTTTAATCTGGTCTGTAACTGTTACGTACGCCTATAACACATATTATCTTTAACTGAGCATGCAATGTCTTGTATATAATGTATTACCCTGCTCATTTAATGTAACTGTATTTGTAACCATGTATTATTTGTTATCATAACTCTATGCTCAGGACAAACTGGAAAACGAGAGGTAACTCTCAATGTATTACTTCCTGGTAAAATATTTTATAAATGAAAAGAAATAAATATAGACCAGGAGCCAGAAAGCCTACTTTCACACTATCGAAGGAAGTGTAGCATCTCTGTCCATCCTCTGGTAAGCTCACAAGGTAAGATGATCAGTATAGTATAAAAAGAGAGAGAGACGAGTAATTATAAATTCATTACAAAACAAAATAGATCTTCTATCCAGGAAGCACAAAAAAGATCACTCGGAGAGACAACCCTGAAAAAACTGAAGGAGACTGGGGCGGAGCAAACCTGTTCCTCGCATTTTTGGCTGAGCAGTCACTAAAATAGACAAAAAGAAGGTTTTTCGAGAAAGCTAACAAGCTGATTCACTGTTAGCAGCCAAATTGAGGAACAAACGGCTTTACAATATTCAGTCTGTTGGCACGAGATTGGGCGATCTTACCTCTAACCCAGTATCCATAGTGGCGGAATGCCAAGTGTTTTATGTGAAACTATACGACGGAAAAAGGTCTTCACAACAACCAATATGACACCCTGAATCAGACTTTCTTAGAGTCCTCAGGCTTGCAGAAATTAACCCCTATAAATAAGGCAGCCTTAAACCAACCAATCACCCCCGAAAAATTGCATTTCGCTTTAAAAAACATGAAAGGCTCAAAAACCCCTGTGCCAGACAAATTTTCTAATATCTACTATAAAAAACCCTGAGTTCTCACCCATACTTACTGAAACTGTTCAATTTGGTGCTCCGAAAATGCTTTATTCCTGCCGTCCATGCTTCAAGCATCAATATCACTTATCCATAAGGAGGGATAAGTCTGCTGTGGAAGTTACCGTCTGATCTCACTTATAAACTCTGACATGAAAATATTCTCTAAAATCTTAGCCAACAGACAGAATGTGCTTCTTCCTACTCTAATCCACACTGACCAAGTTGGGGTTGTTACTGGACACCAAGCTGATAATGTCAGGAGAATCATTGGCTTAATGGCATTAGCACCAAAAAAGACATGTAGAAGACTTTTGACCGCATTGACTGGTGCTACATGCAAAACAAAACTAAAGGCATTTGGTTTTGAGGATGCCTTTCTAAAAGCAATCCTCTCCCTCTATACCAATCCTTCAGCCAGGGTGGTTGGTCAAGGATTCCCATATGGATCGATCCCAATACAAAAAAGTGGTACACATCAGGGTTGCCCGCTCCCTCCTCTCTTATTTGCTCTTTGTATAGAGCCCCTGGTGGCTTTACATAAGGAACAATACCAATGTCTCGGAGGTCCGGGCCGGGACCCAAGAATTAAAATTGGCTTAATTTGCAGATGATGTAATTCTCACACTATCCCGACCTCTCACCTCTCTCCCAAATGTGTTTAGCAAGCTTTCTCAATTTAACAAACTTTCAGGCTTCAAGATTAACAACAGCAAGTCAGAGGCACTTAATATAAATCTAAAAAAAGAAGTGCTAGAATAAAATTTTGATTTTTGTTGGCAACCTAAACCAGTAAAATATCTAGGTGTTTTCCTCACCAATGACTGTAAGACCATATATAAAGGTAATTACCCCAAACTACTGAAAAGCCTCTGCGCAGACATGCATATTTGGTCGAACTTTAACATTTCCTGGATTGGGAGAATTCAATCAGTAAAAATGAATCTCTTGCGCCGGCTACTATATTTATCTCCATTATTCAAAAAGAGATTCTCAATCTCCAATCTCTCATACAGAAATTTATTTGGAACGACAGATGGCCCAGGATTAGTAAATGAACCCTTATACATCCCTCAAGAGCTGAATGCCTGGCCGTACCTGATTTTATATTCTAAGGTGGCACAAGCGTGCTAGCTGGTGCTGTGGCATTCAAAACAAGATTTAAGAAGGTAGGTTGCTCTGGAGGCTGCCCTGATCCATCCAATTAGACTGGACATGCTCCTATGGCTTTCCCCCCCAGGGGAGAGCAGCCAAACAAAATGCACTGCCAACCACTCTCTAAAATGATGGGGAAATCTCAAATTCAAATACAAGCTTACTACCAAGTGGTCCCTGGTGCTAGGGAACCCCAAATTTAACCCAGGTCTATCAAGATACGATTTTCTTCACTGGACCAGCGCTAACATAACCGGAATAACTGAAATAAGCATAGATCTCGAGATTAGACTATTTGACTATTTTATGACAAAAAAGGCCTTCCACCTAGTGAATTATCCCACTACCTCCAGCTCAGGACGTTCTATGGACAGGTCAATCTGCCCACTCCTATATCTGAGTTTGAGAGACTGTGCCTGGAAGAACTCTACCCATTCTTTGCCCTCTCCGAAGCTGGGGCCCACAGCAAACAAATACATAGCACAGTGGCAGGTAGACCTAAACAAGGAGCTTGATGCAGATGATTGGGATTACATATTTGACGCAGTATCCAGTAGCCCAATATGCACTTCCATCAAAGAGAATGTATATAAAGTGATGCTACGATAGTAGACCTCTCCGATAGTGATATCTACATCCGGCTCACGATTACTATGAACTTTGCCCTAAGGGTTGCGGAGAGGCTGCATCTTTCCTATACATGTGGTGATCTTGCCCTTTAGTATCTTGTTTCTGGAACAGGGTTTGGGCACAACAAATCCTAAACACTGACCTCCCAGTGGATCCCTGGATGTTTCTTCTGAACAGGCCCCTACAAGAGCTAACCCTAGCTGAGAACAAGTTGCTCACACACATTAACACGGATACCAGGTGCGAGATGGCCGCTCTCTGGAAACAGGGTACTGCCAACCACAACTAATATCAAACAGAGAATATGGTTCATTTGTCAAATGGAGAAAATGATGAGCTATCTGAATGACACTTGTCTAAAATTCCAAGAGGTCTGGCAATCTTGGCCCAGTCACGCAGGAGGACCCACCCTGAACCCAAACACAATTCTCCTCTGATCTGCCCAATCATGCCACACTCCAAGGCTGCACCCGAGAAATGGTAATATTGTTGATAAATAATAACATGTACTCTTGCTGTATGAATCTGTATTTACGCTGTACTGGTACCCCGTTACACCCCCCCCCCCATTTTTCCGGTGTCCCTCCCCCTTACTCCTCCCCCCCTCATACCTTACTTTGGAGTACTTCAATCAAAAAAAATTTAAAAAAAAAATTAACAAGACAGTGGTTCATTTTTGGGGTACCTCAAATCCTTTCCCATATTCTTGTAAATATACATTTTATACAGCACATTGTTAATAAGTAGTACTAGATATGCTGAACCCATATAAAGCTTTCTTACACAGATAGTGTGCTTTTATTTTCTTACAAGACTAGGTTTGGCACTTCATGCACGGATAATCATTTCAAGTTCTAAGGAAGTCAATTACATCGATAAAGGGTTTTACAAACATTTGTCTGCCTCCTGTGCTGTGCTGCCCCTTTGAAGTGTACTTAAATAATTCAAGATAAATGCTGTGCAGTAAAGTAGCATCATGCCGTAATTTACTCTCATTTTTACCATTATCCAGAAGCTGAATAAAGCTCCCAGGATAACTAAGAAGACAAGGTTGATAGAAAGAGGTAATTGATGCCTGTAGAAACATGATTTGATCTTTTACCGGTGATTGGCACGTAGGCTTTTAACAGGTGTTTGGAGAGTGGCCGGACAAGCTGACAGATTCTAAATCAAATCTGTAAAGATCAGAACATCTTCTGACTTTAGTACGATCCAACAGAGAAGGTAATACCAGCACTCCTGTGATCTAGTGGTGTGGGGTAGGTGCATTAGGGGAAGGTTCAATCCAGAGAGAGGGTGGAGATGTCCTGCTTCAGAGGAGAAGAGGCAGAAAATCAGAGTGTCCCCAAAAGTACATGCACTCAGTATCCCACATAAGTGCTAGATATTGTACAGTAGCTAACAGTCATGCATACTGTGGTATGGTAGTGAGCTTGGAGGTTTGATCACATAGATTGCCCCAATGTCATTTGTAATGAATACTAGTATTACTTAAAAATAATCTTTAATAGTGTAGCCCTGGTAAGAAATTGGGCTATATGTCTTTCCTCCTACTGGTGTAAGTCCTGCTAAGGACAGGCTGCCAGTAGTTATCATGGGTTTCCCCCGCTTCAAGCCCTGCCCTGAGTGGTGGAGGTAGGCCACCTGACTCTGTGTCTAAGGCAAGAGACATAGGGGAGGGGCCTGCCAAAGTCATAAAGGGCAGTGCACAGTCAATTGAGTTAGTTCCTGTGAGTTGAAGAGTGGAGTTATGTATTACATTTGGAGGAGCTCAGGCAGGCCCTGAGTAGAGCTGATAGAGCTATGGTGGACCAGTGCCCCTCACCCTACTTAGGGGGTGAGGGAAGAGCTAGCCCCACCCTGAGTGCCCGCGACTTGGGGTGGTGGCAGGGAACAGTGAGAACCCACAGACCATTCTGAAGGGGTGCAGTCTGGAGAGAGAGAAGACCTGCTGTACCCTATTCTGCTGTTGTTGCTGTTGCTACTCTGCTGTGTGCTGTGAGCAATAAAGAAGCTGCTGCTGTTTTATAAGAGACTGTGTGAGACTGAAATCTCTCGCCCCAGAGGGGGGTTCTCTGGAAGGATTTCGCCCTCCCCTGATAGGGCTTGCCAGAGATGGAGGCGTTGCACCACTAGAACAAGATGGAGGCATGCACCCCAGAAACCTGTCCCTGTTGTCCCCCATACCATCGCGGGAGACTCAGGCCCTCCTGTTCCACACAGGTATGCACCACCTAGACACATGTAGCTAGACCTTAGCACACCCTAGGGGGTCCGATCTGGGACCGGGGGGGGGCCTGAGGGTTACAATAGTCTAGTATAAAATATAAGGGGTGCATATCTTATGGGAGAAGCGTCGCTGCTGAGGGTAGTGGCTCGTACTGCGTGCTGAAGTGCCAGTGATTGGTGGATGACGCTGGATGACTACAAGCCGGGCAATGTTTAAACAAAATCTCTACTTCCCGCAAAAAAAGAAAATTTTGGAATATTTATACGTTATAAAATCAGATGAGGTTGAAAATGTGGTATGTGTTTTGGGGTTTTGGGGTTTATACGTATCAAAACAGAAAATAGACAGCACTCAAACAAATTTGGATGGGGCAGCGTGGAACAAGGAGGAACCCTATTTCCTTCAAACACACAATGAACACAAATATAATTGTAGCCCTCTTTCCTGCGGATCTAGAGCGACTACTAGTGCTGTATGTACCTGCTGGCTCAGCGAGATCTGGGCCTCCGCTAACTGGGAGCCTGGGGCAACAATATGTTCTTGGCAGCGCCTCCACTTACCCAGGATCCCCAATAAGTAAGATTCCCCTAGGTAAGAATAATGATAACAAGCCACAATGTTGTAACCTTTTACTAGTAAGTGATTGCAAAACCTTAGCTTACACCTATCAAGAATAAAACACATATAATCACAGTACATGAATAGCTGATACTCAGTAATTATACACCAGTGGCCTGGCCACTATCCTCAGTGAGTAATGTCACTTCCCACCACCGCGTGCAGCCCACACCGTGTCCAATGTATAGCCTGAGTCCCTTGGTCACTCAACCCAGTGTCCCCAAAGAACCCTCCCCCAAGGCGGGATCAGCGCCTGATGGTACCGGTGTTGGTGCACTTATTAAATACCTTCCGGCTACTCCTGCAGCTGGCAACAGACTACGCTGGATCGGCGGATCCTTTTTGAAGTCTCTCACGAGTTGGTGATGTCCAGCAGCTTGAGCCCAAACCACTGATCGCACACCGCAGCTCCGGAAGAACACTGTGTCCCTGTCTGTGGCTACATAATGTTCCCAGCACTCATATGGTGAAGGGAAAGGTTGGGGTGGGGCAGGGGAGGGGAAGGTAGTGCAAGCAAGGTAAAAATACAGGGGAAGGTGGCAACGTTTCGGGGATAGGACCCCTTCAAGCCCATCCCAAAAGGCTGACTCCGAGCACGGAAGGCGGATCTCCTCGAGGTGCTGGCGTACTTCACCCCACGGCGTGCGGTGTCAACCAGCTAAAGAGACCAAATATCATTTGCCTATGTCCCAGCCACCTCTGGTGAGTAGGATTCCAATTTTTTCCCAACGGCGGAGCAAAGTTTTATTTAGGTGCTTCTGCACTGAGATGTTTTACATTTGATGTACACATGTACACAATTTTATTATTTTTCTCATTATTGTTATAATAAATTGCTCTGTTTATTTATACATATAGTCGTTGGGTAATGCACTAATACTGCAGTGTTCTCTATGTTTTGTCTCCCCTCTCGAGGTATTCATTTAAGGAACAGGACAATATCCACGGTCTAATCGATTCGCACAGGCCACTCCTTGCCTCAGCGCCACAAGAGGTTTATCACTCCCACATCCATTCCTGGTTGTGAGATAACCAGAGTAACTTTTTGGGCAGCTCCAGGACTCTTTTTTGGACTCTAATTCTCAGGTCTATTTATTATTGTCAATTGTTTATTTATTTATTTTGGTTGTCACGTGAGCGCTATATTGCACTTATTTTTTCACTTATAATAACTCTTTACTTAATGTCAGGCTTAGCACTGTACATGTATAAACGCAGTACATACCCATTCTCCCTAAGAGTACAACTAGCCAACACATCACGCAGGACGCAACCCTCCACCATGTTCCCCACACCGTGTCCAATGTCCCACAACCAACCCCAAGTGTGTGGTGACTGCGCAGCCCACTAGTGTGACAGTGTTATAGTTGGTGCACGTGTATAACGATACCTGTCCAGTGCGACGGCACCTGGGCCCTTGAATATCTTCAAAAAGGAACCGCCGACCTCCTACGCAACGTCCTGGCTTCACGAGCGCGATGATCCATCAGGGGCGATCCCACCCTGAAGATAGTCTCTCTCTCTGGGAGTGCAGCGTCCGCTTTGTCCCTAATTATCTAAACAGTTGTAATGGGGCAGGTTCCCTATCCTAGGGCCTGTCCCTGAAGCAACCACAAACTGCAGTGTCTCAGGGCCTATCTGGGGCCTAGGGGAAATTGCAGGCCTAGAGCAGCGGGTCAATGACCCTTGCACAGACACCTCTTACCCCTAGCTCATCCAGGCACTGACTCACGTGGGCTCAGCGCGCAAAATGTATCAATCCCTGGAAGCAGGGAATTGCTGCAGTACTATAGGCTCCCTGGCATCATGTGGTGCGCTCCTGAGGCTCATGGGACTTGTAGTCCCTGCTAATAGCCTCTACTCATTGGCCGCGAGTCCTCCTGCGCGTGCTAGCTGAGGGCCTCCGCAACTACTGCCCTCACTGCGCATGCATGAGCCAAAAGAAGATGGCGACACCCTGCAAAGGGAGCCGCCGGAAGTCCTCGGCGACGCAATCGCCGCCCTGGCATCCGATACCCACACACAGAAGCACGCACAGCGCGCACACGCACCCGCCCCCTTGCTACCCCGCAACCTGGTCTTTAGTGGGGAAAGCCTGAGCATACCGTGTATAATGATCCGTGATGACCAACACGTTGCTTATTCCTCTGGTGTCAGGCTCAATGCACAGGAAGTCCATGCACACTAGATCCATTGGGACAGAACTTTTCAGATGGCCCATGGGTGTTGCTCAGGTGGGCGGGTTCTTGCGTTGTATACACCGGGAACATCGGCGGCAATGTTGTTCTACCGTGTCTCGCATCTTGGGCCAGAAGAAGCGGTCTCGGACCAACCCAAAGGTCTTCTCTACACTGAGATGGCCATGGTCATCATGTAGGGACTTCAACACCATATATTGTAAGTTCTGAGGTAGGACCAATTTTCGCCTATCAGGGTGGTTGTGATATTGTACCACCCGATAGAGTAAGCAATTGTCAATTTAAAATTTGTCCGCCTCCCGCATCAGCAAAGCAACCATGTCTCTAGGGGCACGTTTTAGGAGTGCTGGGTCCTTCCTTTGAACAGCTTGCCGAATGATGCTGGTTACAGGATCTCTTATTTGGTAGTCTACCAGGTCTTTCCACCGTTTTACTTTGTCATGAGTTATTTTATCCCCTTTGGATCGCAGTAAGCGGCTGGAATAGCATGGGACTGGCATCCTAAGGGAGTCCGCAACCCGTAGTACCGAGAAAGCTACGCGATCATCGATAATGGCGGTGGTGCTACACATAGCTCGCATCCCTGGTCCCTGAATCTCTTCCCACTAATCATCATCTGGAGCAGCACTCAGTCCTGGTCGTCGAGATAGGGCATCAGCTCCAATGTTCAAGGGACCTGGCTTATACTTCAGTGTGAAGGTGTAGTTAGACAGTGCTGCCTGCCATCGGTGACCGGTTGTGTCCAATTTTGCGGAAGTCGTAATGTATGTGACGGGATTATTATCCATTCTTACTTGAAAAGTGACGCCGTAGAGGTAATCATGTAGTTTGTCCACAATTGCCCATTTGAGAGCCAGAAACTCTAACATGTGCACGGGATATTTTTGTTCACTGGGGACTGATGTAGGCCACTGGCCGAAGACCCTCTGGGTGCTTCTGATGTAGAACTGCGCCTAGTCCATTGAGACTGGCGTCCACGTGCAGAATGTAGGGTTTTTCTGGATCAGAGTATGCAAGCACTAGTGCTTTCGTCAGGCTTTTCTTAAAATTCAGGAAGGCCCGCTCACACTCGGGCGTCTATTTATCGCCGAACGGTTGACGGGCCGAAGTGACCTTTCGCCCCGTATCTTCAGGATATATCTTCAAGAGATTGTTGAGGGGCTTAGCTCTACTCGAGTACCCTTCCACAAAGCGACGATAATACCCACAGAAGCCAAGGAATGATCATAGCTCTGCGACATTCTCGGGACGAAGCCAGTTCACGACCGCTTCTACCTTGCCCGGATCGGTGGCAATTCCTTGGGCAGACACGATGTGTCCCACGTAAGTCACCGAGGTGTGACAGAACCGACATTTGTCGAGTGACAGCTTCAGCCCTTCTTTACCAAGATCATGCTCTTCCAGGGTCTTCCCGAAGACAATAATGTCGTCCAAGTAGACTAAACACTCACGAGGGTTCATGTCGCCTATAGTTTTCTCCATTAGGTGCTGGAAGGTGGCAGGGGCCCCGCATATGCCTTGGGGCATGCGCGTAAATTGGTAGAAACCCAGGGGGCAGACGAAGGCTGTCTTTTCCTTGTCTTCTTCACTCATGGGTACCTGGTAATACCCAGATCGTAAGTCGAGAACACTGAACCATTGGCTCCCGGTTAGAGCATTTAGAATCTCTTCAATGCGAGGAAGGTTGTATTGGTCGGGTACCATACGATTGTTCAGGGTTCGATAAGCATCACACGGTCTTACGGATCCATTCTTCTTCCTTACCACCACTATGGGTGAGGCGTAAGGACTCTGAGACTCTATCACAATCCCGCGGTCTCCATCGCTTGCAGGACGTTCCTTACATCGTCCACATCCCTAGGAGCCATAGGACGAGAGCGTTCATGGAAAGGAGTAGCGTCACTCAGTCTAATGGTGTGTTGGGCGCTGCGACTGCAACCCACATCCATCTCACTCATGGAAAACACAGCCCGTCGTTCATTCAACTTGGCTGTCAGTCGGTCTCTCCATCCAGTTGGCAGCATCGAGACTCCAAAGTTGAAGTTCAGGGCGGCTGACTGCTCACCCACCGCAGCGACGTTCACCTGTGACATTGTGTCCACAGGGCTGACCGGATATACTGTATGCGTCACAAATTTCGTCCTGTATCGAAGTCTATCGGGAATGGGGAAATATTCTGAACATATACATAAGTTCGGAGAGAGGAATTTTAGTCGTCCAGTCTCTTATTTCAGGTATTACCCTAAAGCCCCTCTGAACGTCTTCTTCTGGGGTACGTTCCAAAGAGAAAAGATGGTCGGTCTCGTCTCGATCGGGATAGCAGCACCAGGCGGTCTACCCTGTTAGGAGTACTGGACACCCGTGGGCAGTGGGTTGCCAAGTACTGGTGGACGGTTCTTCTGGAACCTGCACTTCAGGGTAAACCATGAGGCAATCCTCTCGGGAGGGCTCTGGTAGGTTTAGTACATGTGCGACAGTCTCTGAGCATATGTCATGCTCGTTGGCCAGGAGAAAGGTAGTCCACCGACCGTCAGCATCAGGTTTCCAGTCTACCAACTGGGCAGTGGCCAGATCCGGCAGTTCCTTATTTGCTTGCGCACTGTGAATACGGACGTGTGATTGGATACTCCCACCACTGCAACCGGGCGCCTTGGGGACACATGGCGTGCTAAGACCCAGTCGTCGACCTCTTGCTTTGATGGCACGGACATGATTCTGATGACGTCACAGCTTTGACTACTGAACAGGGCACCCCAGGTTTGCTTTCAGCAGCGCCTCCAAATGTAGCACTGTTTCCCCCTGAACACAGAACTACTAATGCTGTATAAACCTGTTGGCTCGCAGGGCCCGAGCCTCTGCCACGGAGAGCCTGGGGCGATATAATTCTACCACTTGATGCAGCGCCTCCACCTGGGAGGGATCCCTACAGAGCGGGAGGAGCCCCTCACAGGACATAACCCAATAAATCACTTGGCAGGATAAAACAATAATAACTCTTTACTTAATGTCAGGCTTAGCACTGTACATGTATAAATGCAATATATATCCTTTCTTGCTAAGAGTACAACTAGCCAACGCGTCATGCAGGACGCAACCCTCCACCATGTTCCCCACACCGTGTCCAATGTCCCACAACCAACCCCAAGTGTGTGGTGACTGCGCGGCCCACTAGTGTGACAGTGTTATAGTTGGTGCACGTGTATAACGATACCTGCCCAGTGCGACGACACCTGGGCCCTTGAATATCTTCGAAAAGTATCCGCTGACCTCATACGCGACGTTCTGGCTTCACCAGCGCAATGATCCGTCAGGGGCGATCCCACCCTGAAGATAGTCTCTCTCTCTGGGAGTGCAGCGTCCGCTGTGTCCCTATCTAAACAGTTGTAATGGGGCAGGTTCCCTATCCTAGGGCCTGTCCCTGAAGCAACCACAAACTGCAGTGTCTCAGGGCCTATCTGGGGCCTAGGGGAAATTGCAGGCCTAGTGCAGCGGGTCACTGACCCCTGCACAGACACCTCTTACCCCTAGCTCATCCAGGCACTAACTCACGTGGGCTTAGCGCGCAAAATGTATCAATCCCTGGAAGCAGGGAATTGCTGCAGTACTATAGGCTCCCTGGCGTCATGTGGTGCGCTCCTGAGGCTCATGGGACTTGTAGTCCATGCTAATAGCCTCTCCTCATTGGTCGCAGCTTCGCTCTCTTGTAATGGTTGTATTGTATTGTATTGTATTGTATGTCTTTATTTATATAGCGCCATTAATGTACATAGCGCTTCACAGTAGTAATACATGTGGTAATCAAATAAAGAACAGATAATATAAATAACAGATCATGGGAATAAGTGATTTAGACATAAACGTAACATTAAGGAAGAGGAGTCCCTGCCCCGAGGAGCTTACAGTCTAATTGGTAGGTAGGAGGAACATACAGAGTCAGTAGGAGGGAGTTCTGGTAAGTGCGTCTGCAGGGGGCCAAGCTTTATGTATCATGTGTTCAGAATATCCACAGTGCTATTCATATGCTTCTTTAAGCAAGTGTGTCTTAAGGTGGGTCTTAAAGGTGGATTGAGAGGGTGCTAGTCGGGTACTGAGGGGAAGGGCATTCCAGAGGTGTGGGGCAGTCAGTGAAAAGGTTTAAGGCGGGAGAGGGATTTAGATACAAAGGAGGTAGAAAGAAGACATCCTTGAGCAGAACGCAAGAGTCGGGATGGTGCATAACGAGAAATTAGGGCTGAGATGTAAGGAGAGGCAGAAGAGTGTAAAGCTTTAAAAGTGAGGAGAAGAATGGAGTGTGAGATGCGGGATTTGATCGGAAGCCAGGAGAGGGATTTCATGAGGGGAGATGCTGAGACGTATCTAGGAAAGAGTACAGTGATTCTGGCAGCAGCGTTTAGGATAGATTGTAGGGAAGACAGGTGAGAGGCAGGAAGGCCGGAAAGCAGGAGGTTACTGTAATCAAGACGGGAGAGAATGAGGGCCTGAGTCAGAGTTTTAGCAGTCGAGCAACAGAGGAAAGGGCGTATCTTTGTAATATTGCGGAGGAAAAAGCGACAAGTTTTAGAAATGTTTTGAATGTGAGGGGCGAATGTGAGAGAGGAGTCGAGTGTGACCCCTAGGCAGCGTGCTTGGGCTACTGGGTGAATGATCGTAGTTCCAACAGTAATGTGGAAGGAGGTAGTAGGGCCAGGTCTTGGAGGAAGTATGAGGAGCTCTGTTTTAGCCATGTTGAGTTTAAGGCGGCGGAGGGCCATCCAGGATGATATAGCAGAGAGACATTCAGAAACTTTGGTTTGTACAGCAGGTGTATGGTCGGGTGTTGAAAAGTATATTTGTGTGTCGTCAGCATAGAGGTGATATTTAAACCCAAAAGATGTTATTAGGTCACCTAGAGAGAGTGTGTACAGAAAAAAGAGAAGAGGTCCCAGGACAGAGCCCTGGGGTACCCCCACAGAGAGATCAATAGAGGAGGAGGAGGTGTTAGCAGAAGAGACACTAAAAGTACGATGGGAGAGGTAGGATGAGATCCAGGATAGAGCTTTGTTCCGAATACCAAGAGTATGGAGAATGTGAAGGAGAAGAGGGTGGTCCACGGTGTCAAATGCTGCAGAGAGGTCGAGTAATATGAGCAGAGTGTAATGACCTCTGTCTTTGGCAGCATGGGGGTCGTCAGTTATTTTAGTGAGGGCTGTTTCCGTGGAGTGAGCAATGCGGAAGCCAGATTGTAGAGGGTCTAGGAGAGAATAGGTGTTGAGAAAATGGAGCAAGCGAGAGAATACAAGACGTTCAAGGAGTTTAGAGGCAAAAGGCAATAGGGAGACAGGTCGATAGTTAGAAAGACAGGTAGGGTCAAGCTTGCTGTTTTTGAGTAATGGTATGACTGTTGCATGTTTGAAGGAGGATGGAAAGTTCCAGAGCAGAGGGAGGAGTTAAAAATGTGTATGAGCGTAGCGATTATAGTAGGAGCAAGAGGTTTTAGGAGATGGGAGGGAATGGGGTCAAGAGGGCCAGTGGTAGAGGGAGAAGAGGCGATCAACAGCGACACATCCTCCTCTGAGACAGTGAAAAAAGAGTCAAGGAAGGCAGGAGGAGAATTAGGAAGAGGTGTAGGATGGGAGGAAGAAACAGAGGGGATGTTCTGCCGTATGGATTCCACCTTTTCCTTAAAATAGTCAGCAAAGTCCTGAGCGGAGATGGAGGAAGGAGAGGCAGCTGAGGGTGGTTTGAGTAGGGTATCAATGACAAAGAACAGTCAGTGTGGGTTAGACTTGGCATGTTGATTAGTGCAGAAAAGTAGGCTTGTTTAGCTTGTGAGAGGGCAGAGTTGAAACTGGATAGCATAAATTTGTAGTGAAGGAAGTCTGCGAGAGTGTGAGACTTCCTCCAGAGGCGTTCAGAGGAACGAGTGGAGGAACGCAGCATGCGTGTGTGGGAATTTAGCCAGGGTCTAGGGTTGGAAGGGCGAGTGCGGCAGAGAGAAAGCGGGGCATGTAGATCAAGAGACGAGGACAAAACAGAGTTGTAGTTCCTGACCAGGTTGTCGGGGTCTGTAGCAGAGCTGAGAGAGGAGACAGAGGAGCGTAATGTGGACTCAAAGTCAGGTAAGTGAATAGAGCACAGGTTTCTGCAGAACTGGGGGGTAGATGGAGGTGGAGAAGGGGAGAAGCGAGATAGAGAGAATGGGATGAGGTGATGGTCAGAGAGAGGAAATGGAGAAATCGGAGAGAGAGATATTCTTAGTGAAAACCAGGTTTAAGTAGTGGCCATCCTTGTGGGTGCTGGCTGCAGTCCACTGTTGAAGCCCAAAAGAAGAGGTTAGAGAAAGAAAACGGGAAGCCCAAGGGAGAGAGGGGTCATCAATGTGGCAATTGAAGTCCCCAAGGAGAACAGGGGAGTCTGAGGAGAGGAAGAAAGAGAGCCAGGATTCAAAGTGAGAGAGAAAGGCAGAAGGGGGATGAGTAGAGGTAGGTGGGCGATAGATGGCCGCCACATGGACAGGGAGAGGAGAGAAAATCTGGACAGTGTGAGCCTCAAAGGAGGGAAAAGCAAGAGAGGGAGGAATAGGAAGGGTTCGGTAACGACAGAGAGAGGAGAGCAGGAGCCCCACGCCTCCACCCCTTCCATCAGTGTGCAGAGTGTGGGAGAAGGAAAGGCCACCATAGGAGAGGGCAGCTTCCAGAGCAGAGTCAGACTGAGTGAGCCAGGTCTCAGTTATAGCAAATAGGAGCAGAGACTGAGAGAAAAAAAAGTAATGTACAGAGAGGAAATTGTTAGAAAGGGAGCGAGCATTCCAAAGGGCACAGGAGAAAGGGAGAGAGGAGGGAGGGTGGCAGGGGATGGGTATGAGGTTGGAGGGGTTGACACCAGAAGGAGTAGAGGTTGCAATTGGCAGGTGAGGACAAGTGCATGTAGAAATAAGACAGGGACCAGGATTGGGAGAGATATCCCCAGAAGCAAGGAGGAGAAGCATGGATAGAAAGAGGATGTGTGACGATTTGTAGGGGTGTTTTTTAGTGCAGGGGATATAGCTGTATGGTGACAGAGGGCGCAGGTAATAAAGGAGTTCATGTGAACAGAGAAGTGGTGAAGGAAGGAGAGATGGAGATATATGAATGGAGTTAGAGACATACTGATGCTGGTAAAAAGAAGTGCATAATTTGAGAAGAAGTGAAGTCACAGCAAATATAAATGGTAAAGGCAGCAGCACAGCAGTAATGATGCAGTCTGGTATAGATGATATCCTCCTTTCCAGCGTAGTTCAAATGCAGGAATCAGGGCCAGATGGGGTGTCCACTTCTTCCTCACATCTTTTGAACTTCCTTTTAAACTTGAGTTGTTCAGTAGTCATGCCACTTATAATGGGCCACTTTGAATATGGGCTGCAGGCGGTAAACTTGATTTATTAATATGATCAGATAAGCCAAGTTTGGCATGTAGATACCAAAAATAATCTTACATTGGCATCACAATTGACACATAAAAAAAATAATGTGTATATATATATATAGGGTATGCAAATTACGACACTACGTCATCACGCAAGTGCACGCTTTACGGCCGGAGCGTGCAGGGAGCTGTATTGAGGCTGTCTTACTCGCAAGCTACACTGCAAGCAGACACGCGGAATACCATCTGCGGAACCAAACAGAGGATGAACTTTTACTGGTGATCTGGCAAGAACTTTCCTTTGGACTGTCGATGTGATCCGGGACGCTGCTTACCTCGTTGGTGGTGATATAATCACAAATTGCCTGTTATTTAATACCTTTGTGAGTGTTTTTAATTCATCTCCCTATCCCTATTTGTATTAAATGTACAATTTTACGCTATGGGGCGTGCGCTCCCTGTTCTTTTTTCATATATATGAACAAAAAACAAACAAAAGCGCAAGCTCCATAGCACGTAAGTGAGTAAAAAATAAGGTACATTTATTTTTAAAATCGGCAAGCCATAAGAATGTGCACTTACAGGATTTTAAAAAGAACCATTCGTGGGAGAGAAATCTCTATTGTGGCCCTCTGCGGTGGTAGGGTGAGTCCCAGGTTTGCAGAGTGGATGTAAACAGCCCAGGTTCATCATGAATTGGCAGCAAGATATAAAGGCATCCAATGCCTGCATGTCCTTTGCTCCCTCATACAATGATTGCTAACACTTGAAATTACCGCCAGCCGGAGCGCAGGGAAGCCAGGGACTCCAAATACACCAACACAAACGCGATGACGTCACAGCTCTACGCGTTTCGTCACACTGCGGCGACTTCGTCAGGACTCCTACTACTGGTTAGAGTTATTTTGTTTCTAATTATACCAGGATTTTTTACTTGTGGTTTCGGTCCACATTATAGAGGCATATGAGATTGTTTTATTATATGTTTTTTTGTGACGTGTCCTTTAATAAATTTGTTATATTTTGTGTACACCTGAGTGCTTTATGTGGGATACATTTTCTTTCTTTTTTGTCTGTGTGTATATATATATATATACTGTATATACTGTATATATATTTGTTTTGTTTTAAAGTTATGGTGGGTGAAAAAGGCAACAAAAAACTTCCACCATTGGCATATATATATATACACACACACATACATACTATCTCACCAGAATTTGGAAAAATATGTGGACTGACACCTTAGACCTGAGAATCAACATATCGGGCAAATACAAAATCCATTTGTCAAGAGTCCAGAACCAAAGCATGAGTTAAAGCTTTCATACTAATAATACATACAAATAATACATACTAATAATACATACGAATAAATAGTATAACAGAAAAAGTATCCCACCTACAGTACATGTCTCTCTCACCAAAAGTCTCACTCTTGTGGACAGATGAAGTGAACGCTTAGCACTGTGCTAACAGCCAATGGAAAGTCATATTTGTTATTTGTAGAATATCTTGGAGTAGGTGGGAATTTCAAAAATTGAATAGCAATGTGGACTCTCTCCTAGAAGACACTGCCTTCTCTGAAATGTCCACTAGATGGGGCAAATGATTCTAGTAAAAATAATATACAGTATAGCAGGCAGTCCCAGGAAAAATATTAGTGTAGATTATATTCAGCTGTGCAGCCAGGGCTCTTGCAATCTTGTATACTGCTACTATTACCATTTCATGTTTTCCTTATTTGGCACCAAAGAAAACATCAAATGCAACTTAATATCTTTTGTTTCATTCAAATGATTGAGGTCCCTGCTCCATGAAGCTTGCAATTTAAAAATACTACTTTTGTCCATTAATAACACACTGACAGAACAATGCTCTTTTGCTTTTTATTTTGTTATTACGCTTTTCCTGTGTTTTATTTCCTTTTGACAGTTTCAAGGCCCAGAAGTTTAGAGTTGCATCATTCCCTGTACAGGGAAGTGACATATTCCTGCACAGAAAGGGAACAGTTGATATACAGCCTGATTTCATTCATAGATAGGTTACTGCCTCTACATTTTGGAAATTCTACATTAAAAGTGTAAGATCTCCCAAAAACTATATTCAGCACAGTGTATGCCTATTTTTTTTTTTCTACTTAGAACTTACATCACATACTAAATCATTCGGCAGCATTATAATGTCGTTTTCATTGAGAAAATAGTTAGGAATTTTATGTTTGATTTAAATCGTGTCAGAGGTCTGAGCGTGATACACAGGGGCCCTTGGGGTTTTTTTTTGTAAGGAAAAAGTTGCCAGAATCCAAATGAAAGAAAATCTAATTGATATCTATACTACAATACATAGTTTAGCTTTTAAATAAAGAAAAAGCATTTATCCAACGCCCAGTTCGAATTCCAGTCCCATTACTAATAATGTCATAATCACTATTTGGGAGATTTTTGTAGATCCTATAAAACAGTACTGGAAGTTCGATTTTCCACAAAAATAGCCCGAAGTGTGATAGATGGCACTATTATTTTGTCTTCTTTTTAAATCTACATGTAAGACAAACCAACTTAGTTTAAAGAAAGATAATGTGCTTTTCTAATAGTATTTGCTTGTCGGGTTAAGTACCCGTTATTTTCCCAACTGCGCTCTGCAGCATTTTTGCACAATATCATTAAACAAAAAAAATTCACTTTGAGAAAAGTAGCACAGTACTGTACACATTGCAATTAATTCATTCCATTGCACCCAAAGAAACAGAATCCTTGACATTCAACAAAGCAATCGCGATAAGCGCGGCTGCCTGCGGCGATTGGCCGCGTTCATGCCTCGTGGAGTACAGCAGCGTACGCGAAAACGGCGCTGTGGTTTGCTTGAATAACGGCCGCTGCAGCTGCACATATGGGAGTCGACAAAAGGTGCCCACAGCATTTTATTTAAGGGTGAGGGATGGAATGATGTCATGTAGCCATGGAGCAAGCAAAGGAAAATGATTATTTGCTTACAAGAGAACGGGCTATTTCAGTATGTAGTTAAAGTTAAAGACAGTAACATTAGAACTGTGCACTCAACGTTATACAGTCAGTTCTAATGAGCAACGGGGATAAAGAGGTGAGAACCCAGAGTTCAGGAACCACTCATAAGAACCTTGATGTTTGGACTCAGGGAATCGATCTCACAATAAAATGCACTTGTGGGCCATTGAGGTTGTTGCTGAAATCCAGGCTGTGCTTGGAGGATGCGTGGGAGTAAATCGGGAATGGCCAGCAGAGTGAGATTGAATCGGGCATGGATTATTTCTGACATCGGACCTTTGGGGATTCGGTTTCAAATAGTAAGTTCACTTACAGTGTAGATTCATGGTAAAAGTGGACACAAGTTTTATACTCTTCGCTGTTCGGATCAGAGCCCAATGGACGTAGTCATTCCCAGGCCCCTCGGTTTGGATTCCCTTTGTTCTACTTTAACCCCTCGCGGTCAGAATGGGCTGCTAGTCTCTCTGGTAACAAGGGCCACGCCTTTCTGTAGACGCCCCTTTTTAATACGGTGTGAAGCAGCTTGTCTATGCCAGGGAAGTTCCTGAGCTCCACTCACCTGAACTGAACTCCGAGGTGGATCCCTCCTGACACGGAGAAGTGACTTCGGAGCACGTTGAATTGGTCAGGTTAGAATATGCTATGAATCGCTTTCCCTGTACTGGAGTTGACTTTAGTCACATTCATATGAATGGAGCTGTTCTCTTCTCAAGCACTGGGAAGCAGCTTTACAGCCTATTGAATAAAGGCCTAAGGAACGTATTAAATATGCACCGAAGCAGCCAATCGATCGGACAAAACTCCCATTCAAGATGAATAAGCCCCGAGGCCCAGGTGCAATAACTCAAACAAAGTCACTTTAACTAAATTAGTATAGCAAGGGTCCCTCCTGGTGCCCCGTGTTCCCTTACCTCCCGGCGCGGTCACGCCTGACAGCGGAGGCAGGCACAGGTGCAGGCTGCACTGTGGGGGGTATGGAGCGGCGATCGGCTCGCCGCAGGCTCCGGTTGCTCCTTTTGCAGAGCGCCGCCATTTTCTATGTGGCTTCGCATGCGCAGGATGGTTCGAGCAGCGGTAGCGGTGGGCATTGCCAGAGATTGCGCATGTGCAGTGCAACAGCGCAACCGGCGGCCAACGGGAGAGCAGCTCCACAGAAGACTACAGCCCCCAGAATGACTAGGGAGGTGTACCATGTGAAGCCCTACATCCAATTGGGCTGCAGCTTCTCCTGCAAGGGGAATATAGATACATTTTGCGCGCTGCAGCCACGCCAGTCGGAGCTGGGACAAGGAAGGGGTAGGTTGTGTCTGCAGATGTCAGTGGCATCTCACGTGCACCAACAACACTTTAATGGGCAGCGCTGTACCACCCATTGGGTGAGGGTTACTTTGTGGACACCGGGTTGGTTGGGTGCCCAAGGGCCCCTATGTACTTTGGTGACGGTGACTCCATTGAGAGGGGGCGGAGTATTGGACAGTACGGCCGTGCGTGGCCTGGTGGGTAGGCTGTAACTATAGTTTAAAAAAGAAAATGTGAGGCGCTTCTAATAGAGGTGCAATAAATGTGAATAATAAACCTTATAAAATCCTTTTATAAAAAAAGTGCTCATTAATAATAATAATAATAAATAAAATATATATATTAAAGTGAACTTCGCTGCTCAACCCTCTGTGGAGAAGATCCAATTCCTGCTGTTGTGGATTGTAGGGAGAAGCTTGTGGGGAGCGCAGATGTCACCATATGTGGGGAAAGAATGATAAATATAGTGTAGTATGTTCTATAGATTCAACAGTCAATTCAAAGAGTCACGATTGGGAACTCACACTTTCCCAGTGAAAGATCAGCAGTGGAGATAGTAATGCAGACTTGATCAGTGTGGAGTATCAGGAATCAGCAGCATAATCCCTCAATGTGAAGAGATAACACACTTAGTGCAACAATGCATGTTCCAGTATATTATTTATCAGAGGCAATAGGTATTGCACTTACATTAAGCACTTTGTGCATAGACACGTAACAATAGTGATGTGCAGCTTGTGTATGCCTCCAGCCCTGCTCCCGAGGTTGCGTCGCGTCACTTCCGGTCGGTCCGTCGCGTCACTTCCGGTTGCGATCGATCGCAATGATGGAATCACCAGGGAGAGGGGAAGATGCTCTATACACTTCTCAGGCTGCTGTAGGTTCAACTCAACGCGTTTCGCTGGCTTGGCAGCTTCGTCAGGAGTTCAATCTGTGGCATTACAATTCAGATTATATATATACCCCTATAGGGTTCTTATTGGATAGAGGGATAATTCACCACTTCCTATTGGTTGGACTAAACACTCGTAATTGGCTAATGGGTCGGAGCTATTGATTCGTCCTAATCTAATAGTATAATACATAACATAAAATCTTTAATTATATAATATTAAAATAGTTTCACAAAAAACACTTAAAAAACACTTGAAAAACACATAAATAGTACAAAAAATATTACCTGTTGCTACCTAACACATAATACAGCTAACTAATAATTATAAATAAACTGTTAATATTGATTCCAAATGACTGATACTGTAGCTCAAATATAGTTACTGTACACCCAATATATAGCTATTATTCAATGTGTAACACTCAAAGAAACACATATTAAGGGAATGAAACAAAAAAGGATGATGCAGGAGAAAAAGGGGAGCAAGAGAGAGCAAAAAAATAAAATTAGTATAATATGCATATACACAAGTAAATATATTAAAAAGATATCCACCTATATACAGTGCATATAAAATACACATTCAAAATATACACATATATATATATATATATATATATATATATATATATATATATATATATGTATAAAAATAGTGTAATATATAAAAAAATACATACAATATAAAAAATACATAAAGAACCACCAATATATAATAAGCTGATAAGAAAAGCATATAAATACACACACATATATATATATATATATATATATATATATATATATATATATATATATATATATATATACATATACACATCTCTATCACCCTCAGAGTATATATAAGGGATCAGGTATGATGTTCAATATAATGTTCGATAAAAAATGTTCAATAAAAAATGGGCACTGGGAATAACTAAAAACCATTGATAATTCATTCTAAATAAGGAAAAATAGAAAATAGAAACACACAGTGTATGAAGTATCTAAATAAAACACCAATCTCTATATCTGCATTAAGGCCTGCAGGACTTAATGTTTTCAAACGGTGGATCCAGAATGTTCCCCTCTTTATTAATTCTTTTGTACGGTCACCACCTCTCCAATTAAGGGGGACATGTTCAATACCCTTAATGGTAATATCCTTATGATTGGATGAATGAAAGAGATTAAAATGTTTTGGAACACTGTGCGTATCTAATTTCCGTCTTATGTTTCCTATATGTTCCAGTGTCCAGAAAGAATGGAGAGTGAACTCCTGTAATCCAAATGCTAAACAATCATATGTATTGTGATATGCAATCACTGTCCAGGTATAGCTTAGGATTGGAGTCTCCAAGCAGGTATAAGGTATAAAGTGCATAAGATATGGATAAACGTGGGGTGGTTATATTAATATGAATAAACCAGTCGGAGGTTAATAAGCAAATGTGGACAAGGGGCATAGGAAAATGTGACCACCGTCATACCAACTGTGACCCATATAAGTCCCAATAATGCTAACCATACCGACAGGCATCAAATACCACCCCTTCCAGCCAGGTAGAGAACTGAAATCATGTCCCGTGTTGAACCATAAACGGCTACCGGGTATGCCGTGGCTGGAGATAACACGTGTATGGCGTTCCTGAGGGAGACGCCGTCAGAAGGCACCGCTGGACTGTTGTCTGGCTTGCGAGCCACCCCTCACCTCACCGGTGTACTTGGTCTGGGAGCTGTGCCTCTGCAAACGGCTGCGCTGGTCTGGGAACCCACGTGATGGTGCGTGTGCACGCACAGGTCGTCCTGGGGCCGCGCCAAGAAGCAATCAGCTGTGCTGAGACCGGGGAACCCACGTGATGGTGTGTGTGCACGCACAGGTCATCCTGGGGCCGCGCCAAGCAGCAATCAGCTGTGCTGAGACCGGGGAATCTGTGTGCGGTGTATTCCGGCGTCTGACAACTGGATACCGCCCCTCCGTGAATGAATGATCACCTGCTGTAGATGGAGACTCCTGTATGCTCCATTCAAAAAACGTAGCATAAAGTGTAGAGAGGAAAGAATGGTCACTACTTCCTAGAGCACCAAACACAAGGGTGATGAATTAAAAGTTCTTTTATTGCAAAAAGCTGGACATCATGAAAAAAGCTCTGACGCGTTTCATCCCGTGCAAGGGACTTTATCAAAGATACTTGTTTCAGATACCAGACACATATATATAGGCACATACAGAATCTGATTGGACTACTCCAAAATCAGACTCAGCAGATAGCAATCATCACAGTAAGTGGTAACTCCGATATGTGGTATATTAACCTCTGCTAGTCTGGCAAGAAACATACAAACATATAGATACAATAGACAATATATATACAGAAATGACAATAAATTTAAAAACAAAGGAACATGATGACAAGCATAATAATAAAAAATAAACATTGCATGGACATCAAAGAAGAATATAAATGTATGATATATAGATAATTATATCATGACTATTGTTATTATTTAATCATCTAATGGATACATATAGAGAAATCTTAATATAAGGGTCCTAAATATAAAATGTAAACTCAATAGGTAAACCAATATATATACTATTCTACATTCAATCTAAAAGAAAATGTTTTAACTCCCAATCTGAATTCATTCCAAAGGGATGAAGGGAGTTAAGCATGTATATCCAGTACATTTCTCTTTTATTCAACCTATTCTCTCTATTGCCACCTCTTGGGTGATGGGGTATATGTTCAACGGCAGTAAATGAAAAATTGCCAATGCCTCCCATTGGACATTGGGAGAAATGCCTGGATACCGGATGATCCAGATCCTGCTTTTTGATTAAACGGGTATGTTCAGCTATACGTAGTCTCAAAAATCTGATTGTGCGGCCCACATATCTGTGGCCACAAGCACATGAGAGAACGCAAATGACATAAGATGTATTACAGTTTAGAAAATTGTTGATGTTAAACTTCTTTTTATCATTGGAATACATAATAAATTTTGCTGGCAATGCATACTGACACATAGAACAGTTTGCGCAGCTGAAGAAACCTTTAGGTATATTTGTGATTCTTGGGCTTCTTATATTAGAGTCAAACAGACTGGGAGAAAGATGTGAGGCCAAGGTTTTGGCCTTGCGAAAGGTAAACCTTGGACCACTGGACAATGAAGGACCAATATCTTCATCTAGCAAGAGTGTATGCCAATGTTTTTGTACAATTTTAGAGATTAAAGATGACTGTGAACTATATGTAGTTACAAAAAATGGACTCTGTGTGGAATTATTGAACGTATTAATTGGCTTTTTTGAGTTATTTGGATTTTTTAATCTAGAAACAGTTTTTTGAATGAGGTTATCTCTATCCATTGAATCTGCTCTTATAAAAGCAGCATCTATGTCTTTGGTAGAGTAACCCCTGGCCACAAATCTGTCAGACATTTCTTTTGATCTTGACAGAAAAGTATCTTTTGTTGAACACAATCGTTTTAGTCTCATGAATTGAGATCCAGGAATATTCCTTATCAATGAGCGGGGATGGCAACTCCGCGCATTGAGAAGCATATTCCTGGAATTCTCTTTACGATAAACATCGGTCTGAATTTTCATCTCACTGTCAACGTACAGGGTTAAATCCAAATAATTAATGTAATTCATATTGTGCTCAAAGGTGAATTTAATATTATAATCGTTAGTGTTTAAATAGTGAATAAAAGAAATAAGAGTGTTCTCATCACCATCCCAAATAATAATCAGATCGTCAATATATCTCTTAAAAACGATGATATTTTGACGAAAAGGATTGTTAGCGTGATAAATAAATTGTGACTCCCAGAAACCCATAAACAAATTAGCGTAAGAAGGTGCAAAGCTTGTGCCCATCGCGGTGCCTAATTTTTGTAAATAAAAGCGTGAATCAAACATAAAGTAATTGTGCGTGAGTAAGAAAAATATAGATTCTTGTAGGAAAGTGCAAAGTGAAACAGATAGAGTGGATAAATCCAAAAAGTGTCGTATAGCTTTAAGTCCGTGATTGTGATCAATAATGGAGTACAGGGAGGCCACATCTAATGTGACCCACCTGTACTCCTTTGTCCATATAATATCCTATACCCTGAAAATGAGATCCGATGAGTCCCTGATATAAGAGGGAAGTTGAAGGACCAGGGGTTGTAGGAACTTGTCCACATACCGCGATAACCCATCTCCCAAAGATCCAATGCTCGCCACTATTGGTCGTCCAGGAGGGTCGACTAGCGATTTATGGATCTTTGGGAGATGGTGGAATACCGGAATCACGGGATGTGGACAGTTCAGAAATTCGCTCTCTTTTTGACTAATGACATTTAGGATACTACCAAAGGTTAATAATTCAGTCAATTCTAAAGAATAAGATTTAGTGGGATCTTTTTTAAGAGCCTGATAGAAATTATCATCACATAACTGTCTAAGTGCTTCTCTTTTATATTGATCAGAGGACAATATCACTAGGGCTCCCCCTTTGTCCGCATGTCTGATCACAATATCAGAATTGCTCTTAATATGTTCAATTTCTTGTACTTCGGAATAGGTTAAATTCCCTGAGCTAATATTTGAACAAGTAAAGCCTTGAGATAGAAGTTTCAAATTGCGTTCGACCAACCTTTCAAACGTGGTTATAGATGGCCCTCTATTGTAATTCGGGCAAAATACAGATTTTTTCTTATAACCTGAGTCTTCAGACCCAAAAAAAGGTTGGACGAATGTATTGATAGATTCCCCCTGTGACTATACGCGCTCCTCCCAAATACCCAAACCCTGCGCTCCTCCCAAATAAACAGACCCTGCGCTCCTCCCAAATACACAGACCCCGTGCTCCTCCCAAATACACAGACCCCGCGCTCCTCCCAAATACAGAGACCCCCGCACTCCTCCCAAATACAGAGAACCCCGCACTCCTCCCAAAAACACAGACCCCCGCCCTCCTCCCAAAAACACAGACCCCCGCACTCCTCCCAAATACACAGACCCCCGCCCTCCTCTCACATACACAGACCCCGCGCTCCTCCCAAATACACAGACCCCCACGCTCCTCCCAAAAACACAGACCCCCGCCCTCCTCCCACATACACACACCCCGCACTCCTCCCAAATACACAAACCCTGCGCTCCTCCCAAATACACACACCCCGCGCTCCTCCCAAATACACAGACCCCACGCTCCTCCCAAATACACACACCCCGCGCTCCTCCCAAATACCCAAACCCTGCGCTCCTCCCAAATACACAGACCCCGCGCTCCTCCCAAATACACAGACCCCGCGCTCCTCCCAAATACACAGACCCCGCGCTCCTCCCAAATACACAGACCCCGCGCTCCTCCCAAATACACAGACCCCACGCTCCTCCCAAATACACAGACCCCACGCTCCTCCCAAATACACAGACCCCGCGCTCCTCCCACATACACAGACCCCGCGCTCCTCCCAAATACACAGACCCACACGCTCCTCCCAAAAACACGGACCCCCGCCCTCCTCCCACATACACACACCCCGCACTCCTCCCAAATACACAAACCCCGCGCTCCTCCCAAATACACACACCCCGCGCTCCTCCCAAATACCCAAACCCTGCGCTCCTCCCAAATACACAGACCCCGCACTCCTCCCAAATACACAGATCCCGCCCTCCTCCCAAATACACATACCCCGCGCTCCTCCCAAATACACAGACTCCGCGCTCCTCCCAAATACACACACCCCGCGCTCCTCCCAAATACACAGACCCCGCGCTCCTCCCAAATACAGAGACCCCCGCACTCCTCCCAAATACAGAGACCCCCGCACTCCTCCCAAAAACACAGACCCCCGCCCTCCTCCCAAAAACACAGACCCCCGCACTCCTCCCAAATACACAGACCCCCGCCCTCCTCCCACATACACAGACCCCGCGCTCCTCCCAAATACACAGACCCCCACGCTCCTCCCAAAAACACAGACCCCCGCCCTCCTCCCACATACACAGACCCCGCACTCCTCCCAAATACACAGACCCCCACGCTCCTCTCAAAAACACAGACCCCCGCACTCCTCCCAAATACACAAACCCTGCGCTCCTCCCAAATACACACACCCCGCGCTCCTCCCAAATACACAGACCCCACGCTCCTCCCAAATACACACACCCCGCGCTCCTCCCAAATACCCAAACCCTGCGCTCCTCCCAAATACACAGACCCCGCGCTCCTCCCAAATACACAGACCCCGCGCTCCTCCCAAATACACAGACCCCGCGCTCCTCCCAAATACACAGACCCCGCGCTCCTCCCAAATACACAGACCCCACGCTCCTCCCAAATACACAGACCCCACGCTCCTCCCAAATACACAGACCCCGCGCTCCTCCCAAATACACAGACCCTGCGCTCCTCCCAAATACACAGACCCCGCGCTCCTCCCACATACACAGACCCCGCGCTCCTCCCAAATACACAGACCCACACGCTCCTCCCAAAAACACAGACCCCCGCCCTCCTCCCACATACACACACCCCGCACTCCTCCCAAATACACAAACCCCGCGCTCCTCCCAAATACACACACCCCGCGCTCCTCCCAAATACCCAAACCCTGCGCTCCTCCCAAATACACAGACCCCGCACTCCTCCCAAATACACAGATCCCGCCCTCCTCCCAAATACACATACCCCGCGCTCCTCCCAAATACACAGACTCCGCGCTCCTCCCAAATACACACACCCCGCACTCCTCCCAAATACACAGACCCCGCGCTCCTCCCAAATACAGAGACCCCCGCACTCCTCCCAAATACAGAGTCCCCCGCACTCCTCCCAAATACACAGACCCCCGCCCTCCTCCCACATACACAGACCCCGCTCTCCTCCCAAATACACAGACCCCCACGCTCCTCCCAAAAACACAGACCCCCGCCCTCCTCCCACATACACACACCCCGCACTCCTCCCAAATACACAAACCCCGCGCTCCTCCCAAATACACACACCCCGCGCTCCTCCCAAATACACAGACCCCGCGATCCTCCCAAATACACACACCCCGCGCTCCTCCCAAATACCCAAACCCTGCGCTCCTCCCAAATACACAGACCCCGCGCTCCTCCCAAATACACAGACCCCGCGCTCCTCCCAAATACACAGACCCCGCGCTCCTCCCAAATACACAGACCCCGCGCTCCTCCCAAATACACAGACCCCACGCTCCTCCCAAATACACAGACCCCACGCTCCTCCCAAATACACAGACCCCGCGCTCCTCCCAAATACACAGACCCTGCGCTCCTCCAAAATACACAGACCCCGCGCTCCTCCCACATACACAGACCCTGCGCTCCTCCCAAATACACAGACCCCGTGCTCCTCCCAAATACACAGACCCCGCGCTCCTCCCAAATACACAGACCCCGTGCTCCTCCCAAATACACAGACCCCGCGCTCCTCCCAAATACAGAGACCCCCGCACTCCTCCCAAATACAGAGACCCCCGCACTCCTCCCAAAAACACAGACCCCCGCCCTCCTCCCAAAAACACAGACCCCCGCACTCCTCCCAAATACACAGACCCCCGCCCTCCTCCCACATACACAGACCCCGCGCTCCTCCCAAATACACAGACCCCCACGCTCCTCCCAAAAACACAGACCCCTGCCCTCCTCCCACATACACAAACCCCGCACTCCTCCCAAATACACAAACCCCGCGCTCCTCCCAAATACACACACCCCGCGCTCCTCCCAAATACACAGACCCCGCGCTCCTCCCAAATACACACACCCCGCGCTCCTCCCAAATACCCAAACCCTGCGCTCCTCCCAAATACACAGACCCCGCGCTCCTCCCAAATACACAGACCCCGCGCTCCTCCCAAATACACAGACCCCGCGCTCCTCCCAAATACACAGACCCCGCGCTCCTCCCAAATACACAGACCCCACGCTCCTCCCAAATACACAGACCCCACGCTCCTCCCAAATACACAGACCCCTTGCTCCTCCCAAATACACAGACCCTGCGCTCCTCCCAAATACACAGACCCCGCGCTCCTCCCACATACACAGACCCCGCGCTCCTCCCAAATACACAGACCCCCACGCTCCTCCCAAAAACACAGACCCCCGCCCTTCTCCCACATACACACACCCCGCACTCCTCCCAAATACACAAACCCCGCGCTCCTCCCAAATACACACACCCCGTGCTCCTCCCAAATACCTAAACCCTGCGATCCTCCCAAATACACAGACCCCGCACTCCTCCCAAATACACAGATCCCGCCCTCCTCCCAAATACACATACCCCGCGCTCCTCCCAAATACACAGACTCCGCGCTCCTCCCAAATACACACACCCCGCGCTCCTCCCAAATACACAGACCCCGCGCTCCTCCCAAATACAGAGACCCCGCACTCCTCCCAAATACAGAGACCCCCGCACTCCTCCCAAAAACACAGACCCCCGCCCTCCTCCCAAAAACACAGACCCCCGCCCTCCTCCCAAAAACACAGACCCCCGCACTCCTCCCAAATACACAGACCTCCACGCTACTCCCAAAAACACAGACCCCCGCCCTCCTCCCACATACACAGACCCCGCACTCCTCCCAAATACACAAACCCCGCGCTCAACCCAAATACACAGACCCCACGCTCCTCCCAAATACACACACCCCGCGCTCCTCCCAAATACCCAAACCCTGCGCTCCTCCCAAATACACAGACCCCGCGCTCCTCCCAAATACACAGACCCCGCCCTCCTCCCAAATACCCAAACCCCACGCTCCTCCCAAATACACACACCCCGCGCTCCTCCCAAATACCTAAACCCTGCGATCCTCCCAAATACACAGACCCCGCACTCCTCCCAAATACACAGATCCCGCCCTCCTCCCAAATACACATACCCCGCGCTCCTCCCAAATACACAGACTCCGCGCTCCTCCCAAATACACACACCCCGCGCTCCTCCCAAATACACAGACCCCGCGCTCCTCCCAAATACAGAGACCCCGCACTCCTCCCAAATACAGAGACCCCCGCACTCCTCCCAAAAACACAGACCCCCGCCCTCCTCCCAAAAACACAGACCCCCGCCCTCCTCCCAAAAACACAGACCCCCGCACTCCTCCCAAATACACAGACCTCCACGCTACTCCCAAAAACACAGACCCCCGCCCTCCTCCCACATACACAGACCCCGCACTCCTCCCAAATACACAAACCCCGCGCTCAACCCAAATACACAGACCCCACGCTCCTCCCAAATACACACACCCCGCGCTCCTCCCAAATACCCAAACCCTGCGCTCCTCCCAAATACACAGACCCCGCGCTCCTCCCAAATACACAGACCCCGCCCTCCTCCCAAATACACACACACCGCGCTCCTCCCAAATACACAGACCCCGCGCTCCTCCCAAATACACACACACCCCGCGCTCCTCCCAAATACACAGACCCCTGCGCTCCTCCCACACACACAGACCCCACGCTCCTTCCAAATACACAGACCCCGCGCTCCTCCCAAATACACAGACCCCGTGCTCCTCCCAAATACACAGACCCCGCGCTCCTCCCAAATACACAGACCCCGCGCTCCTCCCAAATACACACACCCCGCGCTCCTCCCAAATACACAGACCCCGCGCTCCTCCCAAATACACAGACCCCACGCTCCTCCCAAATACACAGACCCCTGCGCTCCTCCCAAATACACAGACCCCGCGCTCCTCCCAAATACACAGACCCCGCGCTCCTCCCAAATACACAGACCCCGCGCTCCTCCCAAATACACAGACCCCACGCTCCTCCCAAATACACAGACCCCTGCGCTCCTCCCAAATACACAGACCCCGCGCTCCTCCCAAATACACAGACCCCGCGCTCCTCCCAAATACACAGACCCCGCGCTCCTCCCAAATACACACACCCCGCGCTCCTCCCAAATACACAGACCCCGCGCTCCTCCCAAATACACAGACCCCACGCTCCTCCCAAATACACAGACCCCTGCGCTCCTCCCAAATACACAGACCCCGCGCTCCTCCAAAATACACAGACCCCTGCGCTCCTCCAAAATACACAGACCCCTGCGCTCCTCCAAAATACATAGACCCCGCACTCCTCCCAAATACACAGACCCCGCGCTCCTCCCAAATACACAGACCCTGCGCTCCTCCCAAATACACAGACCCCGCGCTCCTCCAAAATACACAGACCCCTGCGCTCCTCCAAAATACACAGACCCCGCGCTTCTCCCAAGTACACAGACCCCTGCGCTCCTCCAAAATACACAGACCCCCGCGCTTCTCCCAAGTACACAGACCCCCGCGCTCCTCCAAAATACACAGACCCCCGCGCTCCTCCCAAATACACAGACCCCGCGCTCCTCCCAAATACACAGACCCCACGCTCCTCCCAAATACAGAGACCCCGCGCTCCTCCCAAATACCCAGACCCAGCGCTCCTCCCAAATACACAGACCCCGCGCTCCTCCCAAATACACAGACCCCGCGCTCCTCCCAAATACACAGACCCCGCGCTCCTCCCAAATACACAGACCCCGCGCTCCTCCCAAATACACAGACCCCGCGCTCCTCCCAAATACACAGACCCCGCGCTCCTCCCAAATACACAGACCTCCGCGCTCCTCCCAAATACACAGACCCCGCGCTCCTCCCAAATACCCAGACCCCGCGCTCCTCCCAAATACCCAAACCCTGCGCTCCTCCCAAATACACAGACCCTGCGCTCCTCCCAAATACACAGACCCCGCGCTCCTCCCAAATACACAGACCCCGCGCTCCTCCAAAATACACAGACCCCGCGCTCCTCCCAAATACACAGACCCCCGCGCTCCTCCCAAATACACAGACCCTGCGCTCCTCCCAAATACACAGACCCCGCGCTCCTCCCAAATACACACACCCTGCACTCCTCCCAAATACACAGACCCTGCGCTCCTCCCAAACACACTGACCCCGCGCTCCTCCCAAATACACAGACCCCGCGCTCCTCCAAAATACACAGACCCCTGCGCTCCTCCAAAATACACAGACCCCTGCGCTCCTCCAAAATACATAGACCCCGCACTCCTCCCAAATACACAGACCCCGCGCTCCTCCCAAATACACAGACCCCTGCGCTCCTCCCAAATACACAGACCCCGCGCTCCTCCCAAATACACAGACCCCGCGCTCCTCCCAAATACACACACCCCGCGCTCCTCCCAAATACACAGACCCCTGCGCTCCTCCAAAATACACAGACCCCGCGCTTCTCCCAAGTACACAGACCCCTGCGCTCCTCCCAAATACACAGACCCCGCGCTTCTCCCAAGTACACAGACCCCCGCGCTCCTCCAAAATACACAGACCCCCGCGCTCCTCCCAAATACACAGACCCCGCGCTCCTCCCAAATACACAGACCCCACGCTCCTCCCAAATACAGAGACCCCGCGCTCCTCCCAAATACCCAGACCCCACGCTCCTCCCAAATACACAGACCCAGCGCTCCTCCCAAATACACAGACCTCCGCGCTCCTCCCAAATACACAGACCCCGAGCTCCTCCCAAATACCCAGACCCCGCGCTCCTCCCAAATACCCAAACCCTGCGCTCCTCCCAAATACACAGACCCTGCGCTCCTCCCAAATACACAGACCCCGCGCTCCTCCCAAATACACAGACCCCGCGCTCCTCCAAAATACACAGACCCCGCGCTCCTCCCAAATACACAGACCCCCGCGCTCCTCCCAAATACACAGACCCTGCGCTCCTCCCAAATACACAGACCCCGCGCTCCTCCCAAATACACACACCCTGCACTCCTCCCAAATACACAGACCCTGCGCTCCTCCCAAACACACTGACCCCGCGCTCCTCCCAAATACACAGACCCCCGCACTCCTCCCAAATACACAGACCCTGCGCTCCTCCCAAATACACAGACCCCGCGCTCCCCCAAATACACAGACCCCGTGCTCCTCCCAAATACACAGACCCGCGCTCCTCCCAAATACACAGACCCCGCGCTCCTCCCAAATACACAGACCCTGCGCTCCTCCCAAATACACAAACCCCGCGCTCCTCCCAAATACACAGACCCCCCGCGCTCCTCCCAAATACACAGACCCCCCGCGCTCCTCCCACATACACACACCCCGCGCTCCTCCCAAATACACAGACCCCCGCGCTCCTCCCATATACACAGACCCTGCGCTCCTCCCAAATACACAGACCCCGCACTCCCCCAAATACACAGACCCCGCGCTCCTCCCAAATACACAGACCCGCGCTCCTCCCAAATACACAGACCCTGCGCTCCTCCCAAATACACACACCCCGCGCTCCTCCCAAATACACAGACCCCCGCGCTCCTCCCAAATACACAGACCCCGCGCTCCTCCCAAATACACAGACCCCGCGCTCCTCCCAAATACACACACCCTGCGCTCCTCCCAAATACACAGACCCTGCGCTCCTCCAAAATACACAGACCCCGCGCTCCTCCCAAATACACAGACCCCGCGCTCCTCCCAAATACACAGACCCCGCGGTCCTCCCAAATACACAGACCCTGCGCTCCTCCCAAATACACAAACCCCGCGCTCCTCCCAAATACACAGACCCCCCATGCTCCTCCCAAATACACAGACCCCCCGCGCTCCTCCCACATACACACACCCCACGCTCCTCCCAAATACACACACCCCGCGCTCCTCCCACATACACAGACCCCGCTCTCCTCCCAAATACACAGACCCCGCACTTCTCCCAAATACAGAGACCCTGCGCTCCTCCCAAATACACACACCCCGCGCTCCTCCCAAATACACAGACCCCGCGCTCCCCCAAATACCCCAGAAGAGGTACCTTATTTGTAGCCCGGTCTACTAATGCCATAAATTAAAGCATTTTTTAATTTGCAAGCAGCCTCCAGCCCTTTCATTTTTTCAGCAGTGCTCTACCACTTTCTTCTCTACTCCTCCCAAATACACAGACCCCCGCGCTCCTCCCAAATACACAGACACAGTGCTCCTCCCACATACACAGACCCCGTGCTCCTCCCAAATACACAGACCCCCGCGCTCCTCCCAAATACACAAACCCTGCGCTCTCCTCCCAAATACACAGACCCTGCGCTCCTCCCAAATACAGAGACCCCTGCGCTCCTCCCAAACACACAGACCCTGCGCTCCTCCCAAATACACACATCCCAGCGCTCCTCCCAAATACACAGACCCCGCACTCCTCCCAAATACACAGTGTAGAGGGAGAAAGGGGGTGGCCCGGGATTAAAGGGGTTACCCCCCATTTGGCCATCCCCTGACCTCACCCGGGAGTCAAAGGGTTAACTGGGCTAAGACCCAGAACAGTGATTTAACCCCTGTAATGACATGTACATGTGTATTCCCCTGTTCCCCTGTTCCATTGTAATGTCTGGTTTAATCAGTGTCTGCACACACACACTAGAATCCATCCGGGAGCACAAGGGTTAATAGTCCTTTAATGATTATAGCTCTTTGTGAAGTTTTCCCGCCTTTTCAGGCACCATTTTGCAGGTCCCCATTGGCCGCCATTAGGGCTCCATGCATTCTAATGGAGAATCTTGTTGTTTTAGTCTTGTTTCCTGTAAAGACCAGCAGGTGGCGTCCGAGAGGGAGAGTGGCGGTTTCCCATTGAAAGTCGATGGGCCCATTGACTTCAATGGAGGTTCCTCGAGGTAACTTTCGAAGAACAAATTGGCTGCCGTCCAGACCGCAAACCGCAAAGCGGATACATTTTCAATAGGAGAGCTTTGATCACTTACAAGTCAAGGTCAACGTCAAGTGGCGTGGGAATAAACAGTTCTAGGGCCCCTAGGAATAAAATTCTTTTTGCCCCTAGTTCCTAAGCTTACCCCCACTCGACCACAACCGGGTCCCCAAATCCTGGACCCCCGATAAGGGTCGAACCGAGAAGAACGGGTCACGCCATAGGCTTTGCCGGCGGCGGCAGAAACGGCTCAGAGAATTGACTAAGTGTGAAATGCTGTATTTTGGTACTCCATATCTCCGGTTCCGGAGGGCCCAGCGGATCAAGGTTTGGGGTATCTGCAGTCACTGCTCCGGCATCACTGCAGAACCATCCTTGGCCCTCCTGGACCAACCCGACGGAGTATGGACCCCTTGAAAGTTCGGGACTTTTCCCATAGACTTCCATGGCGGAGAATCCCCATTGACCTCAATAGCGGCAATTTACCATTGAAAGTCTACGGCGGAGAAGCCCGTTGTTTTCAATGGGGATTTAGTGAAAAGCTGAGATTTCTTTGTTAGCGGAGATTTTTGTATTAAAATGGAAAATTATTTAATGTGCATTTGTGTATCTCCGGTTCCGTAGGTCGTAGCAAGTCTCTTTTTGGACCATGTGGTGTCCCAGTTCCGGCCATGAGAACTGGGAAGTTTGGTTTTGCTAGACCCAACAGAACCAGAAATTTTAATACGTTTATGTTTTATGTTTAATACTGTGTCCCAAGGTATGGACAAAGACCCAGAGGAGATTCCTTTGCATACCAGGATAGCAGATGGCCCTAGAGGCGCCCCAATGTCTAGGACTTAAGTATTGTTCAAAGGGTTTTATCACCCTCCCTGTTTATTTGAGGGCGGAGGAGGCTTAAACCAGAACAGTTTAAGTGTCCCATTTATCACATTCCAACAAAGGTTTTCCTGCCAGAGATCCAGATGGGTAGACTGGCTGGCATTCCATTTGCACATGTGGGGCTACAGAAATGAGACCCCAGAGTTCTACTGCGCCTGTGCCAGCTAGCAGGTGGGCATGTACTAAAATGTGTTCCCCCATCAAAGATTGGCTGGAGGTAATTGAAAACCAATCACAGGTACTTAAGGTTAAGGATAGAGGGACAAAAGGTTTATAAACTGCTGTTCCCCATATATCCTTTGTCTTCGTTTGCAGATATGGTTACCTGATATCACCTGAATGATTACCTGATTGCTGAAGGGAAATGCTACATCAAACTTCTCATTCCCCAACCCCTAAGTAAGTGTACTTCTTGTCTGTTACTGTATTATTCGTGTGTTCACCTATCCTAAGGAATAAAATCACTTTATTATATCTTAAGCCTCGTTCAGTTCAAACCCAGTTATTTTTGTGTAATATTAATAGACCTGTGTAGGCTATCGTCACACACAGACCCTGCGCTCCTCCCAAATACACAGACCCTGCACTACTCCCAAATACACAGACCCCCGCGCTCCCCCCAAATACACAGATCCCGCGCTCCTCCCAAATACACAGACCCTACGCACCTCCCAAATACATAGACCCTGCGCTCCTCCCAAATACACAGACCCCGCGCTTCTCCCAAATACACAGACCCCCGCGCTCCTCCCAAATACACAGACCTCGCGCTCCTCCTACATACACAGACCCCGCGCTCCTCCCAAATACACAGACCCCCCACGTTCCTCCCAAATACACAGACCCCCACGCTCCTCACAAATACACAGACCCCGCGCTCCTCCCAAATACACACACCCCGCGCTCCTCCCAAATACACACACCCCGCGCTCCTCCCACATACACAAACCCTGCGCTCCTCCCAAATACACAGACCCCGCGCTCCTCCCAAATACACAGACCCCACGCTCCTCCCAAATACACAGACCCCGCACTCCTCCCACATACACAGACCCTGCGCTCCTCCCAAATACACAGACCCCCCACGTTCCTCCCAAATACACAGACCTCGCACTCCTCCTACATACACAGACCCCGCGCTCCTCCCAAATACACAGACCCCCCACGTTCCTCCCAAATACACAGACCCCCACGCTCCTCACAAATACACAGACCCCATCAAACTTCTCATTCCCCAACCCCTAAGTAAGTGTACTTCTTGTCTGTTACTGTATTATTCGTGTGTTCACCTATCCTAAGGAATAAAATCACTTTATTATATCTTAAGCCTCGTTCAGTTCAAATCCAGTTATTTTTGTGTAATATTAATAGACCTGTGTAGGCTATCGTCACACACAGACCCTGCGCTCCTCCCAAATACACAGACCCTGCGCTACTCCCAAATACACAGACCCCCGCGCTCCCCCCAAATACACAGATCCCACGCTCCTCCCAAATACACAGACCCTACGCACCTCCCAAATACATAGACCCTGCGCTCCTCCCAAATACACAGACCCCGCGCTCCTCCCAAATACACAGACCCCCGCGCTCCTCCCAAATACACAGACCTCGCGCTCCTCCTACATACACAGACCCCGCGCTCCTCCCACATACACAGACCCTGCGCTCCTCCCAAATACAAAGACCCCGCGCTCCTCCCAAATACACAGACCCCACGCTCCTCCCAAACACACAGACCCCGCGCTCCTCCCACATACACAGACCCCCCACGTTCCTCCCAAATACACAGACCCCCCACGTTCCTCCCAAATACACAGACCCCCACGCTCCTCACAAATACACAGACCCCGCACTCCTCCCAAATACACACACCCCGCGCTCCTCCCACATACACAGACCCTGCGCTCCTCCCAAATACACAGACCCCGCGCTCCTCCCAAATACACACACCCCGCACTCCTCCCAAATACACAGACCCCTGCGCTCCTCCCAAATACACAGACCCTGCGCTCCTCCCAAATACACAGACCCTGCGCTCTTCCCAAATACACAGACCCCCGCGCTCCCCCCAAATACACAGACCCCGCGCTCCTCCCAAATACACACACCCCGCACTCCTCCCAAATACACAGACCCCGCTCCTCCCACATACACAGACCCTGCGCTCCTCCCAAATACACAGACCCCGCGCTCCTCCCAAATACACACACCCCGCACTCCTCCCAAATACACAGACCCCTGCGCTCCTCCCAAATACACAGACCCCTGCGCTCCTCCCAAATACACAGACCCTGCGCTCTTCCCAAATACACAGACCCCCGCGCTCCTCCCAAATACACAGACCCCGCGCTTCTCCCAAATAAACAAGCCCCGCGCTCCTCCCAAATACACAGACCCCGCGCTCCTCCCAAATACACAGACCCCGCGCTCCTCCCACATACACAGACCCCACGCTCCTTCCAAATACACAGACCCCGCGCTCCTCCCAAATACACAGACCCCCGCGCTCCCCCCAAATACACAGACCCCAGCGCTCCTCCCAAATACACAGACCCCCGCGCTCCTCCCAAATACACAGACCCCGCGCTCCTCCCAAATACACAGACCCCCGCGCTCCTCCCAAATACACAGACCCCGCACTCCTCCCAAATACACAGACCCCTGCGCTCCCCCCAAATACACAGATCCCACGCTTCTCCCAAATACACAGACCCCTGCGCTCCTCCCAAATACACAGACCCAGCGCTCCTCCCAAATACACAGACCCCGCGCTCCTCCCAAATACACACACCCCGCGCTCCTCCCAAATACATAGACCCCGCGCTCCTCCCAAATACACAGACCCCTGCGCTCCTCCCAAATACACAAACCCCGCGCTCGTCCCAAATACACAGACCCCGCGCTCCTCCCAAATACACAGACCCCGCGCTCCTCCCAAATACACAGACCCCCGCGCTCCTCCCAAATACACAGACCCCCGCGCTCCTCCCAAATACACAGACCTCGCGCTCCTCCCAAATACACAGACCCCCCACGTTCCTCCCAAATACACAGACCCCCACGCTCCTCACAAATACACAGACCCCGCGCTCCTCCCAAATACACACACCCCACGCTCCTCCCAAATACACACACCCCGCGCTCCTCCCACATACACAGACACTGCGCTCCTCCCAAATACACAGACCCCGCGCTCCTCCCAAATACACAGACCCCGCGCTCCTCCCAAATACACAGACCCCTGCGCTCCTCCCAAATACACAGACCCTGCGCTCCTCCCAAATACACAGACCCCCGCGCTCCCCCCAAATTCACAGACCTCCGCGCTCCTCCCAAATACACAGACCCCGCGCTTCTCCCAAATACACAGGCCCCGCGCTCCTCCCAAATACACAGACCCCCGCGCTCCTCCCAAATACACAGACCCCATGCTCCTTCCAAATACACAGACCCCGCGCTCCTCCCAAATACACAGACCCCCGTGCTCCCCCCAAATACACAGACCCCTGCGCTCCTCCCAAATACACAGACCCTGCGCTCCTCCCAAATACACAGACCCCCGCGCTCCTCCCAAATACACAGACCCCCGCGCTCCTCCCAAATACACAGACCCCCCACGTTCCTCCCAAATACACAGACCCCCACGCTCCTCACAAATACACAGACCCCGCGCTCCTCCCAAATACACAGACCCCGCGCTCCTCCCAAATACACACACCCCGCGCTCCTCCCACATACACAGACCCCGCGCTCCTCCCAAATACACAGACCCCGCGCTCCTCCCAAATACACACACCCCGCGCTCCTCCCACATACACAGACCCCCCGCGCTCCTCCCAAATACACAGACCCCGCGCTCCTCCCAAATACACACACCCCGCGCTCCTCCCAAATACACAGACCCCGCGCTCCTCCCAAATACACAGACCCCTGCGCTCCTCCCAAATACACAGACCCCGCGCTCCTCCCAAATACACACACCCCTCGCTCCTCCCACATACACAGACCCCCCGCGCTCCTCCCAAATACACAGACCCCGCGCTCCTCCCAAATACACACACCCCGCGCTCCTCCCAAATACACAGACCCCGCGCTCCTCCCAAATACACAGACCCCTGCGCTCCTCCCAAATACACAGACCCACGCGCTCCTCCCAAATACACAGACCCCACGCTCCTCCCAAATACACAGACCCCATGCTCCTCCCAAATACACAGACCCCACGCCCCTCCCTGTGATTATCACCACCTCTCCCTTCATCACAGTCTCACCTCTCTCTGCTCCATGCTTTTCCAGGATGGAGGAAGCTACCCAGCCCCCTAGCAGCAGCAGCCCTGCTCCCTCCCTTCTCAGGGGATATCCTGCAATTGGTTACTATGTCCAGAGAGATAATACCGGTCACATATGTCGTCGTCGTCCCCACACACATACATGTCCCCGCACCCGCACACATACATGTCTCCCCCCTGCACACATACATGTCCTCCCCGCACACATACATGTCCCCGCACCCTGCACACATACATGTCCCCCCCCTACACACATACATGTCCCCGCACCCGCACACATACATGTCCCCCCCGCACACATACATGTCTCCCCCACCCCCGCACACATACATGTCCCCCCACCCCCGCACACATACATGTCCCCCCACCCCCGCACACATACATGTCCCCCCCACCCCCGCACACATACATGTCTGGTATTAGCTTTCATTTTTTACCGGACAGAGTAACCAAATACTGGGCAGTCTGGTTCAATATCGGACACCTGGCAACCCTACCCACGCCCCTCCCAAATACAGAAATTCTGCACTCCTCCCAAATACACACACCCCCCCTCCCAAATACACAGACCCGCGCCTAGGGTTTGCCGGGTGGCTTGTCCAAAAATACTGGACACAATGGTAAAAGCTGCGACGCACGCAAGAAAAATCCCAACTTTTTTATTTTATTTCATTTCAGCTTTTTTATTGTTACCTGATTTCCTCCAGATTTTTAATGTTTGGAAAATAAAAATTGAAAAATTCCCCATTTAAAAAAATAAATAAAACAACTTAAAACGCGTATTTGTTACATGTTAGGAACATGAATTTCATGGCGGGCTTATTCTATATTGACTTCAATGGTGAATTTTGTCCGAAAACGGCTTGTTCGGCGACCGTGGCATTCAGTATGTATAGAATATATCTCTCCGTGCACTTTTATACAGTATGAAGAAATAAATAACCAAAACATGCTCGTGGCCGACTGTCACTGTCACTGTCACTGTCACTGTCACTGTCACTGTCACAGTCACTGTCACTGTCACTGTCACTGTCACAGTCACTGTCACTGCCGCTCTCATTCCATGTTCTGTCTTTTCTTTCCTATATTGTGACCTCATTGAAATACATTTTTTTAAAATTGTATTAAAATCAAAGGATCCATCATCAGCGCTGACATATGTTCCACCCCCCTCCTGAAGTACTAACCCCTTCCCAGCCACAGCACGCCAGCAGGCCCATCGCTTCACAATACATTGTTTGTTAAAATGGGCAAATGTGCCGAATATACAGGGTTTTTTAATTTATTTTTGGAAAAATGAGAAAATATTTTCTGACTTGTTTTTCCTGAATTTTCTAATTTTTTAAATATTTTTTTCATTTTCTTTCCAAATATTTGCAAATTTTTAAAAGCATTTTTCTGTTTTTTTTTTTTTTTAATTTTTACATTTTCCAAATATTTGATAATGTTCACATTTATTTTTGGCACATTTTTGGATATTCCCTCATATTTACACCGCCCTCCTCCCCTTTGTTATTTTTAACATTACTATTACTAATGAATGAATTAATTTATTTATTTTATTTATAAAATGTTTTACCAGGCAGTAATACATTGAGTTACCTCTCATTTTCAAGTATGTCCTGGGCATAGAGTTAAGATGACAAATAATACAGGGTATACATTATATACAAGACATAGCATGCACAGTTAGAGATAATATATTTTATAGGCGTATGTAACAGGTACAGACCAGATTAAATTGTGAGATAGCCTTATGTAACGGGTATTCTGTATGGCCTGACCCCCCCAATCTCATATTGGCCCCTGTGGTCTAACCAGCCCCCATTACATGGTCGTGTCTGGTGGTGCACCTGTTGGCAACAGGACTCCTGAGTCTCCCGCATGATGGTGTTTGGGGATTGTCAACCCAGACAGGCAGCTGAGGTAGTGTGTGCGAGTCCTACCTATATCCAGTGCAGCGCCTCCACCTCATCAGGATCCCTGCGTCTGCATGGGGATGGTTCTGATGAGGAACTCCTCTGTGATGCCTTCCTCTGCAGAGTAATTCCAGACTCATACATGAGGGTATCTTTTATCAAGGACATCTTTATTGCAGTTGGTATGGGCAAGCTGCCCCTCACAGCTAGCAGCTCAGCCGCTCATCTCTCTGCTGCACTCCATTAGGAAGGTTCCTTCTCCTCTAATAGAGTTGCTCTCCACCTCTCCCCTCAAGGAGATTCACCAGCTTGTCTGTCTGCTTTGAGCTGCACAGACTCACAGCTCTTGCATCAGACACTGCAACACTGTTGCAGACCTCCACGTGCCTCTCACTAAACAGAGTCAGAACACCAACAGGAATGAACTCCTAACTTTAGGCAGTGCTGTGTCTTATATCACCTCCAGAAAACAGACACACTCTGGGTCACTAAGGGTGGACACAAAGCATGTTGTCACTTCCTTTGGGACATATGACACCTCACCAGGGTTTGAGGGCAAACCGCCATGATTGTTGCTGGCAATCCTGCATACTTACCAGGTTTACTGCCAGCATGAGAAAGAGATATGTACACCAATTTTACACAAGGCTACATTTAGTTTTGAAAGAACTTAAACTGGTGGTGGCTGTGAGAGTCTCTGGTATATTGTTCCAGTTTTGGGGTGCACGGTAAGAGAAGGAAGAGCGGCCAGATACTTTGTTGAACCTTGGGACCATGAACAGTCTTTTGGAGTCAGATCTTAGAATAATATAGCCAACCATCAATTGGTTACCTTCATCTGTACTCCAAAGTAATATCACTATCTACAGGTATTAACTACAAATACAAACAACACACACTGCTCCTCTTGAGACATCTGACAATGTGTAAGGCACAATTACTTTGTTACTCTCAATACTCAGGGATATATCAATTATGACATAGCATCTTGTGATAAAAGCACCCCGGCGGCCGTCGTATATCACTGCCACCAAACTAATTAGCGCCTTAGTTGGGGGATCTCATTAAATAATATCACCTTTCCATTGACCTGGATTCAATCAAATGATTTGGTGCCAAACACAAGGAAAGCCCGTACCTTTCGAGAAGCAAATGCCAACTTGGAACAGATTACGAGAGCGACAGTGAGCCCAGCGTGAGGTCATTTTGGGAGCTAGATGTGGAGCATTTTCATTCAATGTTTAAAGCAACAATTTCAGTTATTTGGCATCTATTATGAAGGTATCTTTCTGTAACACTTAGCTGTCAGCACGTCACACGAGCTGGATTAAGACAATATTTATATATTAGCACCCTGACTCCAGGATTCCAGGTACATACCAATGACTGGAAATATAACCACGAGAAAGAAACCTTTTATACTGTAAGGTTTCCTGTCCCAAAGTTCCAACTACCAACCAGAGCCATGCAGGCAACGTCATGTAGGTTACTGGGTAAAATAGGATGGTTGTCTATGAGTTACTGATGGTCTGAAGCAGAATAATATATAATATAATATAAAATATACGGGGACATCTATGAAACATTTTCCTATTGGTTTTACAACCTTTGACATATTTCGGGTTTGGATCCAAAAAACGATTCTTTTTTTTATTAGGTTAAATCTGACCTTTTGAACTTGAAAAGGAGCCCAATGAGATTTCTGGTGCTCACCTCTAATTAATTGCCCCTCTTGACTTGTGCCATAGTGCTCCCTCTAGACCTCTAGTCTAACCATGCCCTACGCAGCCTTGTCTCGTGGTGAATGGATTGCTCATTGCATGTGGAGATACCCTATCTAGTTATATAATATGGTATAAATAGGGCAGTAAGAATTTGTGATTTACTGGCTTATTATTATTTCGTGATTACGCTCCTTCTGTCCAGATCCTTGCTACTGTTATTATATAAATAGGCGAATAACTAACTGCCTTCTTGTTCAGACCATGTCATGGTATTTCTAATGGAAAGCACTCGGGGAAGTTATTTTTTTAAAGTCACCCAGAAGCTAAATAAAAACTAGTACATCCTTTCAATGCAATGGCAGGTTTTATTGGCAGTTTGCAGCCGGTTTGATGCCATTAGGCTTTGTTAAATTCCCCCTGTGGATCCTTGCAATCCTTGCAATTCATTTGAGACCATCCTGCACTGTAATCATTACACTGAGCTTCTACTCTTTCTTCTGCCTCCGCTTACACAAGCTTAAAGAACAACTACAATTGCACCATGTGTATGTATACGAGTCACAGGAACTCATGGGCATGTACGTGATGAGCTTCTGCGTGTATCTGATGTTTCCGGGAGTTCCCTGCTCCTGTGATCTTTGTGACAGGAAATATGACTCTTTCATTTATAAAACATGATTGGAGTAATAAGAGTAATTGCAGCAGCGCTGCCCCACAGACGCCCGTGGTGGATGTTAAAGACTATAGGAAATGCACAACCCCTCAAACAGGGACCAGCAAAACCTGACAATTAAGCACGCTGCAGCTGTACCTAACTAGCAGCAACGCTACATGTTTTTGTGTCCCGGTAAACCCAGCCGTGCCTATTAAACACAAGAGATGCGCAAACCTGCGTTAACTCCGGGCTCATAACATCGTGTTATCAAAATCAGTAACGGGCGTTCGGCTCCCGCAGGGTAGTGGGTATCCACGAAATGAAATATATGCAAAACCTATGGCCGTTATCTCATCAGCATAGGCGTAACGCCATGTGAGGTCAGCGCTGCTTTGCGTTGGGTTCAAATAACCTGGCGTTACGCCTGTCTCGCCCACAGGTGGCGTTACTCCCATGCAGACCCTGAATAGGTGTTTGATGAAAGTAAACAAAGAGGAGACGGGAGAGGAAAAGATCCCGGTAAACAGTGGCGGATTTTCCATGTGGCCTAAGTTGGCAACATTTTGGGGGCGTCAGAATTCGGGGGATGACAGGCGCGATCGGCACTTGCTGCCCCCATGCATGCGCAATCGGCGCGTGCCAGAACGCTCACACGCATGCGCGGCCGGCAAGCGCAGCCGGTAACATGACATCACATGGCGTCACGTCTCCGTGGCAACGGGACGGCGCCGCGCTGGAGGAGGAGGGCGGCAACAGGTATGTGCCTACGGGCGTTGGCGTAGATATTTCCTGCACTCAGGTCATGTATTCATTTATGTGGCAGTGGCCATTAACGCTTTTCGTTTTTTACACTGCTCACGATTATTATCATTATTTTTATTTATTATTCACAACTTTTGGTGGGCGATTTTTTTACTTTTTTGTATATTTTCAAGTGCCTACGGGCGGCATTTAAAAAAAATCCGACACTGCCTGTAAATAACAATATGATAGTTAAATCCTACATAACTATGGTCTTACACTTGTCCAATAACAGACCTTTTATAGGGTGTGGATGGGAGTAACGCCACCTTCAGCTCTCGCCTAACTAACGTCGGGTTAAATCCCTGCGGTAACTGTAACGGAGCCCTGGGGATCGGCGCTGTTACAGGGAACGCCTCTCACATATCATTAGCACTAACGCCCGTTATAGTAACGCAAGGGCTCGTTACGGCTGCAAACAGCAATTAACGTATCGTTACTGAGATTTGAAGATCCCCGTTAGTACTTAATGACGCGATTACTTAAGTGAACGCCTCATCAAGTAAATAACGGAGATCTGTGGGGCTGGGCCAAAGATTTTGTGCCTGGTAGGCTGCATAGGTTAGGGAACGTTTACAGGAACTGCTGGAAGCTCTGTACGTCCACCCAGCAGCGATGGAGAAGCTACAGTGGCACCTATTTCTATGTGTAACATGTGGGAGCGTCTACCATTGAATTATATACATACTGTGTTATTATTACTGTGGCTACTTTGTTATATTTGCTTTAAGGATGCATATGTCTCTGGGAGGTGCTGCAAGCGTGTAGAGATAGTCATCATCATTATTTAGTGCACAACATTTGTATACAATGCAAACCCTCCTCACACCTTCATGAAATGCGGACTTAACCCTTTGCTGCCAGAAACCCCTTGAAAACAATCTGTAAAGTAGTATCACACTTTTCCCTTTAAAAGAGCATTATCTTGTCTACTTTTCAGTCGTTGGCACCGTAAAGGGGGGGAGAGGGAGAGGGTATATTGCATGGTACTACAACAAGTGCCAACCCATGGCACGTACTAAATACAGGCAACAAGGCATCGTGCCCACCCTTTGCACGACAACCTATATATGGCACTCCCTCCAGGCATTGGTTTAGGGAGCTTGTGTCACTGGTAACCTAACTTCATACGTAGCTCCCTTTATATTCAGCTCCCGTTTAGTGTGCTCTTTAACCATGCCCTCTGTTCTGACGTATCTGCTGTTTAAAACTATGGGGTTAAGAGGAAATCGTATTAATTAATACCCCAGATACGTAAACACAGGGCCAGCTTGTGATTTGAAAGGACCAGTTACTCTCCATAAATCAGGCTGGTTACGGACATTTATTATTTAAAGAAACATCTAATCTAGAAGCATTACACACTTTGCAAGGCTGACAGATTTCCCGTCAGCGATGCCCAAACTACTTGCTGTGTTAAGGGGTATTTTAGAATGCAGAAGGCTGAAAAATAAGGCTTCACACCCATTGCACTTATTCAGCACTACTGTCTACACCACACAGCTATTTTTATCTGGTACGAAGAGCCATCTGGGGAAAGAGAATTCGATTTCATGTATTGCTTCTCCCAACCACTTGCTCTGAACCTTTTCTTTTTTATATATATAGATAAAGAGTTGTGGGATCATTCTTACAATAAACATCAACTCTCACAAATAAAGCACGGTTTGGCTGTCACACATTTTGTATTTTTTTTCTGTATGTTTTCCACAGACCCCGAACCTGCTGCGTTCCCCCCATTGCAGCATTTCATATAGTAGAACAGATGCAGACGAGGATTCTGGGTGTTACTCATCGACTATGACATGGTTAACCATTGTACTGAAGTTCAATTTCAAGATATTTTGTTGCCCAAGTGCTGCTGGGCCTTCTGGCAGCAAAGAGATTAGCCCATAATAAATCAATGTAATTCAGAAAAAAAACCTTGCAGAATAAGTCTGCATTTAAGTCTAAAAGGCTGCAATGTACTAAAAACAAATAAATACAGTTTAAAGGAGCAGTTCCACCTGGACTGTTTAAACAAAAAGAAAATGAACAGATACGAAGCAGAGGGGTCTTCGGGGCTGAACGTGTTCATTTCAGCTCTGGGGACCCCCTGCTTTCCGAAACGCTTTTCGGTGAATGTGCCGCCGGTACAGTCCCCTCCAGGGGAAACAAAATCCCCCGTGTCACGCAGGCCTGTAGGAAGCCGCATCGTCATCCGCCGCGGCACCTTCTCCGGTGAGCATATCCGGAACCAGGGGGTTCCCGGAGCAGACACCAGTGGGGTACAGGTCTGGGGACCCCCTGCTTCAAACATATAAAAAAGCGTTCGGGTGACAACGAGCCTTTAAAATAAGTGTATAGAATTAGGTCAAACGTGTCATTTCTATTGACCATTAAGTAGGAGCTAGGTGGTGCTCACCAGATTGTATTAATGTTAATGTGGAAAATGTCATGAAGATTAGGGGACTGTCAGTGCCAGTCTAAAGAATAACCCTAAACATCCCCAATTCCCCTTCCCTAATCCTACAGCCAAAGACAGCAATTATCTATCTCCTCTTCAGCGGCACCCACTTATTTTTGTTAAGACTAGCACCCCCTATTGGGGAAACCCACCAGCCCGGGGGGGGGGGGGGCTTTGGGGGGGAAGGTGGGGAGCTCACCCTCTCTCCTGCGGATTTTGCTCAGCTGAGGTGTAGGATATCTGATCCAGACTGGAATTTCCTTAGTGGATGAAACGGTAGAGGCCCAAGCTGAATTGTCAAATTCATTACTCAACTTAAAAATAGTCCCAAATTAATCAGGAGAAAGGAATTTTGGTTGAGGAGATCCGAAAAAAACGTCAGCTTGGCCTAAGACGGAGGGGTTTGCAGGTCTCATGCAATGTGCAAATCTTTATTTGTTCTAAAATATATATATATTTTGCAGCAGTAATAAAAGCCCAAAAAGCTTTTTCCACTTTAACTTGTAATGAATATTTGATGTGCTCCCCAGAATACAAATCTTGCTGTTAGCCATTCCAGTGTCAGGAAGGCGCGCTGCCTCGGGTGTAACACGGATTCAAGCGCGTTTAACGCATAAATATGCATTTGGGACTCAAACAGTTTAGTAATTGCTATATATTTCTAAACATGAGGATAATCATATCATCATCTTGGGAGAGGCTGAAATAAATCATTCAAACCTTTGGAACCTCAAAAGCATTTGTTATATCTGGCAATGTATTTTTATATTCACGTCATTTCGGCTCTGCTGGCACGATGCCAGGTACC